>NW_027271845.1:600000-790564 GCF_040938485.1 Diadema antillarum | reverse complement strand
CGCCTTCTTTTTAATAGCAGTTGCTTTGGATTTTAAACTCCCTTTTTGTGTGCGCACGATAAAGAGTAAGTCACTGTGTGCTTCAGTGGGCCAAATAACCCCATTGGTAGGATATTTTTTTTCTTTTTAAATTGCCCATACTTATTTCAGCTGCTTGGGAATGTCCACTTTTTGTTGGTTATAATTTAAACCTGAACTTTCTGCCTTCAATACTGTATACGCTGTAATTTTCGCGTACATAAATTTTCGCGAATTGCCGCTGTCACACATTTTCGCGAGTGGTTAAATTCGCGATTGGGGGACCAGAGAAAATATGAAGTGGCAAAGAAAGTGTGAATTTTCAACTTACTAGCAAATAAGAATGATACTAGTTATACACTGCATGAAAAAGACTTGCCAAACTCTGCGAACTAGTAAGTTAGAATTCAACATTTTTGACGTGGTTAAGTCCATCGCGCTAGATTTCTGACGAGTGGTCCCCTTGCGATAATGGATTGGCTCTCTACAGTATTCGTAAGTAGACGTGGACGTGCGTAAACAAGCTTGGCCAGTATGGTCTGTTCGGTAAGCCGTGACATGGTATACTAGTACTGAAATGTTCGAATCATCAAGGCAAGGGATTCATTTTGGAAGGTAATATTTTCGCGTGTTGTTAATTTCGCGAATAGCTCCCGACTCGCGAAATTCGCGAAATATATAGCGTATACAGTATATGATCCATTCTCAAAGTAAAATGTCACATTAGGTAGCTTTTTAGCACACCATAGCCAAAGGCTCAAGTGAGCTTGTATGATCATTCATCGTATAAATTTAGTTTCAAGTTTGTGCATGGCAAATCGAGGGATGTGTGGGGGGGGGGGGGGCAAATTGGGGCCTAATTTTTACATTTTCATCTTCTTCTTAAAAGTACAAGGTCAGATTTTCACCAAACTTGGCAGGTATTATTGCTGGAGTGTGAGAATGCATAGGGATTTGTACAAATGGGCACAATGCCCCACTTGTAGTTTCAAGTTCGTCCAAGACAGGTTGAGGATGTGTGTGTGTGTGGTGGGGGGGGGGGGGGGGGGAGGGGGTGAGTGGGATGCCAAATTGGGGCCAAATTTTGGTAGTGGTCTGCAAGAATGCATGGAAGGTGAACTTGCGATACTCAGGTGAGCGTGAGACCCCCGGGTCTCTTGTCCTTGCTTGTGATGGGAGTGACGTATAGAGAATTGCAACTTACTTCTGCATGTATCTGCTTGTCTATTTCATTTCTATATCTGAGCATTGGTGTAAATACTTATTCTCTTGTTATTTACATGCTATCTGTATCTTATCATTGGCTACTCAAATACCACTTTGTAATTGGATTGACTTGATCATGTCGTAATGGAACTTTTTTTTCTTTTGGTAATGTTTGACCATGGGTGGAACATTCAGTCATGTTCTCTTTTAGGAGGTCATAGCTGATGTATGTAAGTAAAAAAAGAATGGCTATTGATACTTTATGATATGATGATGATGATGGATGTACACTGTAATAACAATAGTGGGTTTAGCATCTGAAAACATCACAGCTGCATTGTATCTCTGCTCTGCTTCAAATATTGTCATAGATAATAAAAGCAATTATGGTGCCTTGTTCATTTTGTCATTGGAACAACTAGAAATGAAACAAGAAGTGTAAGCTCAGATGTGAAGAAAATTTTACTAGAGAGGAAGAGCTTAGCAGCAAGAAAGGAGGATGAAGGAAAAAACAAGAAGATAAAAAAAAAAACCCCAACATTATTGCCTTACTAAAAGGATGTGGTCAAGGGTAGAGTTATTAGAAATCAAGTATACAAATTAGCAAGTACAGGTTAAAAAAAAAAAAGATACCTTCACATCCAGTGCACATTTCCAGCATTAAAAGGACTGCATTCTCAATGTGGATTATGATACCTGCACCTTTGAGCATATAAGATGATACAAATACAGAAGTTAATGTTAATACAGTATATGTTGTCATTTGTAGCATCTATGCAAAAAATGTGTCAAGTTCCACTACTAATGAAATCACTGATGAAAGGATTGTGTAAATCAAACTCACAACATTTCATCATCCACTCAATGTTGGTTGTTTTCACATGGAGCACGATATTTTTAAGAAGCAGATAAAGAGGAAACATGATTCTGTGCAAAATATATACATTTATATGCCAGTACCATAAGTTAAGTATTTTATGATGCAGTCACTTTTGCAAATTTCATGCTATGTGATATTAGCAAAATAAAAAGTATGAAAATCTAGTTTACTGTGCAATGTATTTCCTCCTGAAGAGTGGCACAAGGTGTTATGTGTAACATATCAGCAGTCAATGAATCAAGCACAAAGAAAATATTTGCTCATAGAAATCCACTTTTACCTTGTTAGAAAAAATGAATATTTTCATGAAATGTTAACTCGTCTGGCTTATCTTTTTGAGGTATGCCGGTGTAATTGTTTAGGTCTTAAAAGTTACGGTGTGGAAAATGTTTGTTTTTTTAGATATGAAATATCAGTAATTTTTAATTCCATGAGAAAATTGAGTGTGGGATATTGTTTTTGTTTTGTTTTTTGTATGATGGCACTGCTCAAGATATCAGTGCTGCAGGTTTATTTACCTGGCAAGGCTGAGGAACATGTTAAATTTGCTCAAACCAAAAATGAGTGTAACAAGCACTATTTACAATGTGCATGGTAAATTTTACACTAGATTAATTAACAAATCAGTAATAGGAATACTACATATTTAATTATATTGATTATAGTTACTATTACTATTATTGTAGTTCATGTTTCTCCTCTTAGGAGTGATTAGATGCGAAATAGATTACCCATGAGTCATGCATTATACTGAACTGTGACATTCCAAGAGGCATTGCTTGCAAGAACTATTTGCAACTGAAGAATGGTCATCAGCTTTTAATGTATCAGAGACAAAATCTTTAGTGTGGCTTTTTAATAGGAATAGAGACAAAATAGTTCATTAATGTGAAATGGCAGTGCAGCACAGTAATACATACTCAATGGACAAACTTGTCAAACCTATGACTTTCCACATGCATTCATAATGTGTAGCCATTGACAGTAGTTTTGTGCATGCATGTGTTGAATAAATGAACATTGTATTGTATCAGCAGGGAAATTTTTCATGTAAGCTTTTTTCCCACATGTGAGTTGTGATGTGCTCTTCTGAGTAAGAGAAAAACAAAACTTGTGATACCAGTGTTTTTTGTATATGGATTTCAAAGTTATGATGAAGTATATACAGCAGTTATTATATGCAACATTTAGTTTTCAGTGCAATTATGCTAATTTTTGCAAAGGTTTCTTCAACATTCCTCTGAAAAGAGAAGTCAAAGAAATTCTGTGTAAACCTATCTCTTTCATTTTTTTTTGACAATCCATAAATTTTCTACCCCCACCCACACATAATGTGTATGGGGGTAATATAGGAATCACTCTGAGGTCAGGTGGCTGGGCAGCTGGTTGGTTGTCCGTTGCAAATTTTCTTGGATCAAACTACTCCCTCATTTTTATGAGCAATTGACATAAAATTTGGCATGTGTGACCACTATCAAAGGTAGATGTGCGTGACACCTTTTTCGTCAGTGTGGAATAATGGTTTGCCATGGTATCAGCAAATTTTCATGAAAATCATACAAAATGTGGATCACACTACTCTCTCAGTTTCTGAGCAATTAACCTAAAATTTGGCATGTGTTACCTCTATCATAGGTAGACGTGCAAGGAACCTTTTTTATCACTATGGAGTAATGTGGTTCCATGGTAGCAGCAAATTTTCATGAAAATTGTACAAACTGTGGTGGTTTAAACTACTCTCAGCTTTTGAGCAACTGACCCAAAATTTGGCTTGTGTGACCGTTAACATAGGCAGATGTGCAAGACACCTTTTTTGTCACAATGGAGAAATGCGTTGCCATGATAATGGCACATTTTTCTGAAAACCACACAAAATGTTGTGGATTGAACAAATTCTCTCAGTTTTCAGTTGACCTAATATTTGGCATGTGTGACTGCTATCTTAGGTAGCTGTGCAAGACACCTCTTTTGTTAGTTAGTATCAGTTGCAATGGTAACGGCAAATTTTCATGAAGATCATACAAAATGTTGTTGATCAAAGTACTCTCAATTTTAAAGCAATTCAGTTGATGTTCCACACATGTAATCAATGTAAAGAGTAGTTGTGTACGACACCTTTTTCATGAGTGTAAGAAATCAGTTGCCAAATCATGCAAGATTGAGCTGCTCTCTCAGTTTTTGAGCATGTGAGTGAGAATTCGGGATGGGTGATCACTAGAATATGTTATCATGCAAGAGCTTGTTTGTAAGTGTTGATATGTCTGTTGCCATGGCAACAGCATTTTTTTATACAAATCATAGAAAAATATGCGGTTGAGCTGCTCTCTCGGTTTTGGAGTATTTGAGTTAGAATTTGGGACAGATGATTGCTGGATATATGTTATCCTTCAAGATGCTTTTTTTTTGTGAGTAGTGATGTATCTGTTGCAATGGCAACAGCATTTTTTATGCAAATCACACAAAAATGTGTGGATTTACCTAACTTCCTCACTTTCTCATAGGTTTATGGAATAAAAATTGGATAAATTAATGGTTCAGCTTGTCACCATGGAGGCCTAGGGTTGAGGTGTGAAAGGCCAAAGGGTTTGTACATTTTTAACCATATTCTTTTCCAATATCAAAAGTTATACAAGTCATCTTGCATTTAATAGTGATTATGAGGTATATGCACAACTGTGGCTTGGGGGGGGGGGGGGGGGTTAAGACAAAGGTTAAGATTCAGAAATTTCACCATACTTAGCAATAATCATTCTTAGGGTTTAATAGATGTTGTTCAAATAGACTGTGGGATGGTGGGATCACCTCCCGTGATCCGAAATAAGTACAGCCAAACTGATTGCATTAGAATAGTCTTAAAGGTGACGAATACAAGTTTATGGCAGTGACAAAGGTAGTCCACGTTGGCACAATTAGGTGGTAACAATTTAGGGCCCTAATGCAGTGCTCCTCTTGTGGAAAGCATATCCTTGAAATCAGTTTAGGACACTCTTGTAGGTTTTGCCCATTGAATAAATTAACCTTGTTGTAATTTCCTTCAAAGTGCAGTGTTCATGGATTTGGCAGGAATCATCCCAGGGGGCAGGGAGTGCAGAGCTAATCAAAAGGGGTGATAAATAAATTGAGGGCCAGAACATTAAAGGGCTTTTTACACTTGTGTTTCTTAAACCCGGACTTTCTCTGACCCAGGACTATCGTTAGTCCCGTACCAATTTTTTCAGCTTTTTACACTCGCAAATTAGTCCCGTACTATCTCTTGTCCGGGGCTAAGGAGAAAACTGACCTTTTTACACTCGTATTTCTTAGCCCCGGGCTTTCCAAACCACATGAATATTCATAATTACGCTGTGTACTGTACACGTACTCGCACGCACCGGCAGCACTTGATTACCTCGTTTCTGATTGGTCAGTGAGGGTCGGACTTTGTCTCCGTCGGTTAGCCCAGGATTATTTTTTCGTTCTGTTTACACTCACTTGCTTGGCACCGCAATTGCGGCGCTAGCACCGCAATTGTGGTGCTAACCCCTGCTATTTTGCAGGGCCAGATAGTACCGTACTATCGGTGGGGCTAGCCCACTTTAGCAAAAACGAGTGTAAACAGAAAGTGGGCTAAGGATAGTCCCGTACCAACGGTGGGGCTAAGGCCCCCCCTTAGCCCCACCGTTGGTCCGGGGCTAAGCAAAAATTTACAAGTGTAAAAAGCCCTTAAGTTCCAGTCACCCAGTGGAACAAAGCTGTCAAGGCTGTCGTATCTTCAAGCTATATGCTTATTTGAAGACAGTCTTCTACATTCACATTCCCAATACATGTGCATGTACCATAATTCAGTCAGATCATTTGTTTCACTATCCTAAGTAGCTCCCAATGGACGTGTTTTCTTGTTCTTTTCTTCAATCTGTTAACAGCCCATTGTATACGTAAATTTCAATTAAGTTTGGATGTACACACTGTATGCCTTTTTGTGTTGCAAAAAGAAATGACTTTATTTCATTTGTAGTTTAATTTCAATGCAGAAACTTTGGAATAAATTCATTTCAATTGAATTGAAATTGAATAGGTAAACTGTAATTCGTGTAGAGCTTTGTATGTAAAGAATGATGCGTAATTGCTAGTGAGGCCCCTGAAGATGAAGTTGCAGTGCAGTAAATACAGTTTGAATATATCCTGAAGCTCAGGTGAACTTTTTGGACTCTTTTTTGAGCATCTATTTTTTTTTTTTCATTTCATGTATGATCACAAAAGGACAATGTGCAAATCTTTTTATGATATTAAAAGTGTAAGAAATTTCCCTGAGTATTAGCATGTTTGTTCATCTGATGGTATGAACGTATGGTTGTTGATGAATTTGGGGGTATGATGTGTTACATTGTGCTAGGTAAGTGTGCAGCTCAGGACGTCACTGTTAATTAAAGTGAGTAATCCTGCACTGCTTCTCATCACAGGAGTTTTTCATTATTTCTTGTCTGCAGAGTGAAAAACAGTAAAGAAAGTGGTAAGTAAAGTAAAGTAATGATGTAATATATGGAATTTGTATATGACATAACCAAAAATGCAGACAAAAATATACTTCACATGTGATGTTCATTAGTTCTCGTATAGAGTATATGATTTGTTATTGTATCAAAGTTTGCAAGAAATAAGTAAGAGTACACTATTTAGTCATTGCCTTTGTGTTGTTCTGGTATGCTGCCTGCTATTACAGATTCCCTCGACAGTACATTTACTAATGTAATTAATCAAGAGTATCTGTGGTTTTAAATAATATGTTTTTATCTTATTTTTATGCCTCTGCCACAAAGTGTCGCCAGAGGCATTCCTTCCGTCCGTCCATCCTTCCGTCCGTAATTTTGTGGCAAGCATAACTAAAAAAGCGTTTGAGTTATTCTAATGAAACTTGACATGTATATGTATGAGTGGCTGAAGATGTGCCTATTAACTTTTGGGTGCCCATGCTCAAGGTCAAAAGGTCAAGGTCAAATGCTCAAAATTGCACTATTTCCCCCATATCTGTGCAATGCCTGAAGGTATTTTCTTGAAACTTTGTGTATACATGCAGAGCTACCAAGTCTCACGCATTGTGAGACTTAAAGGGACTGTACAGTACTGGTTGAGGTGGGAATTCATGTTTTGAACATTCCTAAGTGAGATAATGAGAAACCTCTTATGAAATATGAAAGAGCATGTAATTTTAAGAAGGATTCAACGTTTATTTGATGAAAATATTGGTTTTCAAACGGCTGAGATATCCAAAAAAGTGATAATAATAAAAGGCGACTGGCCACGCCTTTTATTAGGATCTCTTTGTTTCACCTTGTTTTTGGATATCTCAGCCATTTCAAAACCAATTTTCATCAAATACCAGGTAAACTTTTGACACCCCTTAGAATTGCATGCTCTTTGACATCTCATAGAGTGGTTTCTGAATATCTCGCAAAATGTTAAAAGCTAAATCCTCATCCCGACCAGAACTGTACACACCCTTTAAGCATTTAGGGTCTGTCTCACGATCTCACGCATGACACCCATTTTTCTCACGCATTGGGAGCATAGCTTAAAGACCTAATAAAATGCGTGCAAAATGTTTTAATATGCAAAAGAAATGTAAAATATATGTCATGATTATCAATGTAAATATGTTTTCAGTGTCGTTCCGGTTTTTATCGCTTCTAGAAACTCCCCCAAATATCACATTTTTGGAGGACCTCGTTGCAGTTTTTGCGAAAAAATACGTCACGTGACCAACACCCCTGAACCGATTGATGACGTATAAGCACGGAGTTGTGCTCAGTTAGCAGACGCCGCTCAGCACTAGCACTTAGATTACTAGCTTGGTACACGCGCGAACACGTTAGCTAGCCCGGCCAGGCCCGGCGCCCGGGCCCGGGATGTGCGCTCCCGATCGACTCACAGACTGTCGACATGTACGCATTAGTACCACATACATTATCACTAAGTTAGCTTGCACAAATACCTGGTACCTCGAGCATAATGTCTCCACCTATATGGGTAAACTTCGACATTGATGATGATGATGATGATGATGATGACTGCAGCTCTGACGAGCGGAGAAGAAGAGGAGTCACATGAAGTTGAAGGGGAAGATGGGGGAGGGAGAGGCAGCCGATGAACTAGAACGTTATCGTGGGGCTGCACCTTACCGATATGAACCAGCTGCATCTCCCGCTGCCAGTGCAAGAGCGAATGAACATGGCACCAAGTCCGAGAATATAAGACCTCACGGAAACGATCGCCTGGGAAATACAGAGTGGTATGTGTGGTATGCCCCCATAATTTAACATATTAGAAAGAATATGTATTCTACATGATTGACACTGTAAGTTGTAACTGTTTGTCTACCCTAAGTAGTAGAAGAACAGACCCAGCTCGCTCACAAAGTGAGCGGCTACTCCGGCCACCGCAAGCGGGAGCGTCCCGGCCATGGCCTGGCCTGTCGGCCGGCGCTAGCAAGTTAAACTAGTAGATCTAACGTTAGTAGTAGTCTATGCGCTCGCTAGCTCGCTCCCCCGCCAGCGCTAGCCGCCGGCGACGGTGCTGTCGCTGCGCTGCGCTAGCCTTGCTAGCTCGCTGGCTATATGGCTAGGCTGGTCGGACAATCGATATCGACGACTCCGTTCTTTGACGTCATCACAATTTAGAAGTGATAGTGCGCCGCATGCGGCGAAAGTATAGAAAGTTTTCCAAAACCGAGGAAATTGCATCCATTATGTTAACAAATATAGAACAAAATTCAGAACAGTAAAAAACCCCGCACGACCACAGAATTACTTAGAATTTAACATTTAATATTATTACATCATTGAGAAAAAAATGTCTAAACCATTTTATTAGGTCTTACTAGGATTAAAGAGAGTTGCAATTGAAGGCATATTTACCTTTTGTCTTTCAAAATAGGTAAAAAATAGTCACTTAAGTATGCACCAGCTTGCACCATTAAGAGCTAAAGATTCAACAAGCTCCCTACCGTGGGAGGGCGGACACCCCCCTCCCAATCACCTCCCCTCGTTCAGTCGCTTCGCTCCTTCGCTTATGCACATGTGCGCGCGCCGAGATGCTGAGTCATGAAAATCTCACTCATAAAAATTTTTTGAACTTGGCATCTATGTACATGTACTACCAAATGAAGATTCTCCAGAGAGAATTTTGGGTCATGAGGTCAAAGGTCAAGTAAAAATGATAAAATTTCACTTTTTTCTCCATATCTCGCAAATGGTTCAAGGTATCGTCATGAAACTTGGTACATTGATAGGCATGTACTGACTGGCAGTAATTATCTAGGGAATTCAGGGGTCATGGGTCAAAGGTCAGGGGGTCAAAAGTCAAGGTATTCAACACATTTGTGACAAACTTGTCATTTTAGTATTTTGCCAATTACTTGTAGTGTGTGAAACTGTCATCACACACTGTCAAGACACTGTTCTATAGACCTACATGTATTAGGAGAACCATGCATTGTGGCAGAGGCATACCAGTCGCATAGCGACATTTCTAGTTTGTTTTTTTTTTTTTGGTTTTTTTTTTTTAAGATTCTCTAATTCATGAGTTCTGGAGTCCCCAAGGGGTGGGGGCATGGTGCCAATCTGTGTAATATTCTGTCTCCCAAGTGATAATGCTTGCCAAGTTTGGTGACAAACTTGACCATGTGTTTTCAAGAAGATGAAACTGTAAAATTGAACCACAATTTGACCTCCCCCACCCCCACAAACCTGTTTCCACATGGGCCATGAACAAACTTGGAAGTACTGTCACTAATCTACTTACAGCACTAGCTTAGCTTATCACTCTTTTTTTTAAATATATATAAAATGCTATTGTGAACAATAGTCCACAAGGTGTGACACTAAGTGTCAAAATCATGCCTCCAGTGCTGTGCACAACCCCATGACCTAAGCAAGGATTAACAGAAGCTGTTGAGAGAAGAATATCAAATGAAAAAGAAAAAAAAATACTTGGGCCTAGTAAATAATGTGCTGTACAATTTGCAGAAGGTGGTTATGGACTCAACTGTTGAAGGAATGAGACCCTCTGTCACTGATTATGCCAACTTGGTCTTCTGGGAAGGTGTTCTAGACTCTGACTGCTGTGTGTACAAAACTCTGCCAGTTGAGTATGTTTTGGATATGGGTTCCTAGAGAGCATAACTCAGTGTTGGTAGGCTAAAGCAGAGTGTCCAGTTTAGATGCTACTCTCCTCGGAGCACCAAGTCTCTGTCCAGCTCTAGAAGAGATGTTCCTGGTATGCTTATTCCAGGTATGCTTCTTGTCAACTTTGATGCCTAATATCTCCAGCTCATCAACTTATTTGAGTTTTGTGTCTCCCTGGTACAAGTCTACCCTCAATGGTTGTCTCATTCTTGATATCATTAGAGCCTTGCACTTGGCTGGCTCAAAAGACACCCTCCCATATCCAGCCATATCCCTTATCCGGATGAGCGCCGGTCCCAACATGTCCAGATGAGATGAGAGGTCGGACTGTGTAATTTGTATTTTGACTGGTTTGTTATCTCTCATTTTCATTTTTCCTTTCCTTCCTTCTCGCCTCTTCCACTTGCGCTTATAGAAACATTAAGCGCATTACAAATGTAATGAATTATTATTATTATTATTATTATTATATTATTGTACAAAGACAATTGGCCTATAAGATTTGTAATTCCGAAGTTTTGTTAGTGTACTCACCTTTTCTCACATTTGGATTGATGAATCTTTGGAATAATGAAGATTACTGAATTGATTTTATTAATGAAGATCATTTTGGGATTATGAACCGTAGGAATAATGAACAATAATGAACCTTTGGAGTATCGTCACAGGTAACGTTCGTAATAACGTACCCTATTTCGTTTCCGATTTAAAGAACCCATGCATGTATCCGGTAGGCCTATATCAGACTTTGTGTGATTCGTAATAACGAACCTTGATTCATTTCGAATTAACATATAATAGGGCAAGTTCTCCTCGGAAACGGTTGGTGACACAGGCAGGGAACGAACGCAGAGCGATTTCTATTTACACACACTGTTCAAAATGTGAAGCGCTCGCCCATGTACAGACGCTCTGTAAATGTTTGTCTTGATATAGTAAACGATCTGCATTTCGTTATAACGAAGCCCATTTCTTTTGTTTTTCTTTCTCAGTGGCGCTCAGAAATGATTTCGTTATAATGGAAATTTCGCTATAACTGTGTTCGTTGTAAGTGAATTTTGTACCATAGATTTCAGTGACGATAATTTTGTGACCTTAATTTTTACTTCGTTATAATTGTGTTCGTTATAACGGGGATGCACTGTAATTGACATCGTTGCTGTTGGCTCTGGGATGTCTATCTATACACGGCTGCACACATGACCTTTTGTGTTTTCAGGGACACTGTGAACCATATGAATTCAAAATCTGAAGGATATTGATCTGCGCTGGGTCATAGTGGATGACAAGTCCTTCCAGGCAGTAGACGACAATCCCTCCCCCAGTTGAGTTGAGACGGTCTCTGCGGCAGCACGTGAGTAGCCAGGGATAGTAATACGGGTAACTCCGTGCTTTACTGTAGAATCTAGGAAGGTCTGCACAACAAAGATGGCTTGATTTTGTGGCAAATGTTACTCAGTTCTCCTATGTTTGATTGTAAACCGCTAATGTGGACTTCCAGTATAGTCAGATCCGATTCTCGTACTCGTGGGGCAATCAGGGGTCGACTCCGTTTAGGTCCTTCTGATCGAGGCTTTCTGTTTTTGTCTCTAGCGAGATAATTGAGTACGGGACACTGGTTTGCTGGCCCAGTATCCCAATAGAGTACATTTAAAGAAATCCACTCCCAAATTTTATTAATTTCATAAGAAAGAGAAACAATTCCCCGCAGAACAGTGCAAAAATTATCAAAATTGAATAAGAAATAAATCTTTTCAAAATTTTTCGGAAAACTCTTTTAGACCAGTCGTTATGAATATTCAAATCAGCAAGTTGATTGTGTCATGCTCTCACAAATTCTTATTCATTTCATATACGGAAACGACAAAAATCGCATAGTTCATCTAATTCTGTATATATATACAACTTGCCTTTAAACCATCCAAAATAAGAATACACATAATTATGTTAACTAACATGTTATGGAATGGGAATATGGTTTTACCTGTATTAGCTAAAAAAAAAAAATTTTTTTTCGGAATTTCATATATAACATATTTGGAAAACTTGTGAGGGCATGACATCAACTCGCTCATTTGGATATTCAAAAAGACTGGTAAGGAAATGTTTTCGAGGAAATGTGAAATGTCAAAATGTCATATCTTCCTCATTTCTTATCCGATTTTTGTCATTATTGGGACGTTCTGTTGGGAATTATTTTCTCTCTTTTAGAAATTATTTATGGGGTGGATTTCCTCTTTAAGCAGTGCGGCGGGGATGTCTGCTTTAATTACATGACCTGAACTTGAAACATCCTAGGATTCATAGCAGTTCGGGTATAGTGGAGATCAGTACCACTTGATCAAGGACTGGGTGGTAAGCAGAAAAGAGTGGTTCTACAGAACAAGATTTGTATGGGGCTTCCCCCCCCCCCCCCACACACACACACTCCCTAGGCATTGTGCCCATGGGGGCCCAAAGTGGGGAGTGGTACCCAATAGCACAAATATAATGATATTCTAGACTCAAGCGATAATACCTACAAGTTAGGTGAAAATCTGACCTTGAAAACAAAAAGATGAAAATGTGAAAATTTGGCTCAATTCGATTTCCTACCCCCCCCCCTCCCCCCGGACCTACTACCAGATCTGCCATAAACAAACCTGAAACTTCAGTCACCAGTCTACTTACTGGTATAGCTCTAACTTAGCTTATTACTTCAGGTTTGCGAAATTTGTAAAGATTCCTTAATTCAGGGGCTTTCTCCCCCACCCCAGGAGTTCCCAAAATAGAAATGGTGCCCATTTGTACAATTTGTGTTCTATCACTCTAGCAATAATGCCAGCCATGTTTGGTCAAAATTTGATCATGCATTTTCAAGAAGAAGAGGAAAATAAACAATTTGGGCCCCACTTTGGACCCGCCACCGGGCCCCAAGTGGGGCACCTGCAGATCCGCCATGAACAAACTTGAAAATATGTCACCACAGTACTGAATTATAGTACTAACTTTAGCGTTATCACTTCTGGTTCTAGAGAATACTTTTAAAGATTCCTTAATTGGGGGGGGGGGGGGGCAGGGATAGGGCCTCCGTGGAATCCGGGGGATATGGTGCCCATTTGAAGAAAAAAAATGATCCTATCACCCAAGGAATGCCACTTGGAAAAGTTTGATGAAAATCGGTCATGGGGTTTTCGAGAAAAAGATAAAAATCCTAAAAGTGTGTACCACATCGCTCAATTTTAATTCTAATTAGGCCTATGCAAAAGCTCCCTCCCGTGGGAGGGAGATGTCCTCACGCCCCTTTCCCGCTCAGTTCACTTTCATAGACTTACAACACTCGGGGCATGGAAACATTTCCAAACATTCCAATAATTCCAATAAAAGTATGCATGCAGGCCTGCTGCCTGACGATGATTATCTTGGGAAGTTTCGTGTCATGGGGTCAATGGGAAAGGATCAAAGGTCAGGTTAAAATGCTAATACTGAACTGTTTAATACTGAAATTACCTTTTTTTATCCGTACCTTGGAAATGACTCGATGCACGTAATACTCCATAACACTTATCCCGTACCAACACCCTCTCCCCGCTCGGTTCAACTCCATTATTTTTATCATCATTATTATTACTATTTTTTCACATAGAAGATGTACACGCGGAACAAGAGGTGACTGATAAATTCGTACCACGATTCAGCCATTTGCATTGTCCCTATACAGTGTATATATATATATATATATATATATGATGCTTAATTACTTGAGCATAATGGAGGAAAAGAAGAATAAATGGAAGAAAATGATGGAAGAAAATGAAGAATCATCTGTCAAATCCAAATTCAAATGAAATGAGAGAAGGAGCAATATCAACAAAAATGGTAGGAATTTGAATCGATTTCTCAAATTAGGAAGACTGGAAGTAATATTTGGTCAGTGAATTTATCTCAGGAATTCTAAAATTACTAAATTCAGGGTTCTCTGAAATACAAATGCATTTTGATTCGTGTTGATTTATGATACCCTCAGCATCACTTTTGCGGTGAAACGAATATCTAAAAACATTCCATATATTTTTAACTAATTTTTCTTCTATTTTTCTTCAAATTACCTGGATATGCCCACAAAAAATCCTTCCAAACCAATATCCTGTTGTGACCTCATCTGTCAATCATTGCATGTCATTTTTCCAATTTTTACTTTTGTGCCTTGGACGACAAAAACGAATTTGTTCACTCATGCGTGAAGTTTCCATTTATATTGACCTAATAGGTTGATGGCCAATTAAATTACCTTTAATGTGGTATATAATACATTGATTTTCATCAAACTCTTCTATGAAAGTATGAATTCTAAAAAGTGCTTACTTTCTTTTTTGCTGAGCGTATATATATATATTATACAGTGCATATCAAAGAGAAAAAGGTAATTCAACTTTGGAGGGCTACTATTTCATAATTGTTAACAATGTTGGTTGTGAGGAAAGGGAAACTTTCTCTTTCCATTGAACCTAATTATGTTGACAAATGTCATGCGCATGAACTTGAAAGACAATGACAAATTGCACTTTTTCCAAATTTTGAGTGTCACATGAAGGAACAATGAAAAATCTCACTGAGTGGATGAGATCTGTCAATGAAAGTGGTCAAATTAACAGGCCAGCCTGCACGACCGCAAGTTTATGTTTTTAGGGTTTCTTCTAACCTTTTATGGTCCATAACCTTCAACATAGCCACGTTGCCGATAATTTGGTCACTCCCACAAAGGCTAACCCATTTTCTATTTTTCTCGCTTCATATTCAAGACATCATGGTTTGTCGCTGCGAGCTATGTGTTGAATATAAACAGAGAAAATGGGCTCTCTGGGTTATTGGTCTTTATCGTAGTGACCAAGTTATCGGACAGGTGGCCATGTTAATGGTTATGGACTATTGGTTATGGATGAAATGTTAGAAGAAACCATGAACACAAACCTAAACACACACAAAAAAGAGTTCTTCCCTCCTCACAACTAACATTGCGCTCTCCATAGCTGACAATTATGAGCCCTCCAAAATTGGATTACATTTTTTTTTGATAGGCATACACGTATATATATATTATATATATATATATATATATATATATATATATATGTGTGTGTGTGTGTGTGTGTGTGTGTGTGTGTGTGTGTGTGTGTTTTGATTCACCAGTGTATATGTCATGTCCAATGAACATACTTGGTAAATGTTCCTATTCATTTTGTGTCGCTGAAGGGTAATAAATGGGACATTCGTTATTTATGCAAGGGCCCAAACTGAGTAAAATATAAAGGTCTGTGTTCAGAGCCTAAGACTTTATAGTCAACAGCGGAAAACGACACCCACTAAGCCTAGCCTGTCATAACCAGGTTCTGGTTTCAGACGAAACAACGTACTCCCTATACTCTGTTAAGACACGTATGACGAAAAGTTTTATTTGGCGCTCAAACTTCACATCATGTTCAATTCGGCGCAAGAACGCTTGAAATTATTTTTCTCTCCTAATTGCTTGAAATAGTCTCGAAGAGGCTAGGAATTAATACAATAATGAACTTCGTATTATTTTTTTTCTCAATAGGTTACCTTCTCTCCTAGACATCGAAAATTCGTATTTTTAGGAGCTTACTTCTTCTTCTGATTCCGTCGCCTTTCCCTGCCTGTCGTCTCCTTGTTAGAAATTCGTTTATTTTCCCGCCATGCCGTCAAGCATAATGAGATGATCAATAATCAGAAAACTTATAGTTGCACCATCACGAAATATACACCAATGATCATTATGTTAATTCCTCACCCTGATTTTCTTTTCCGTTGTGTATCATCCCACAAATCAGTGAAACTTTTTTTTTTTATGGGGGCATGCGATGGCTGCCAACCCAGTGATGAATTACTCTGTGAGAATTAGTATTTTACTCTTTCCAATTCTCCCTGCCTCTTTCTGTAATGCGCCTTATTCAGTGTTATTAATTTATCTATTTATTTATTCTTATTCTCCATCTCTTCCTCTCTCTTTCTTGTAAAATATCTGGTAATAAGACGATCACAGGTAGCACTTCAAGGGTTAACGATGTGTGCCGATATTCGATAGGCATGGGAAATCTGAAATGCCGGAACACTGATTCTCTTGAAGGCTGCTCGCCTAGTACATCCTTGGTGTAATCAGACCTTTCCCTACTTTGCTGAGCGCATTCCAGTAGAATATATGTCGCGGTATCCTCAGTCATTTTAGATTTACAGCGCACTATTCTTGAGCTCCCTCTCGCTCTTCAGTTTGTCACCTTCATGATATTTCCGGAAAAGTTATACCTGTCCAGAGTGATACACGGTGAAGCAGATTCTCTCTTACCTTCATGCGGATGGGCGGAATTTTGGCTAAACATTCTAATTGTGCATAATAGAATACTACTTTACATTATTCAGAATATATTTGTACAGAGGGTGACAATTGATGAAAAGAAATGTATTTATGTCATAGTACATATTCACTCCTCTTAATCAATAATCTCTTTCTTTCATTTAATAAACCTTGTTCGCCTGGGACTGTGCAATGCCGGAATTTCGGAGCCTGGGTATATTTGTTCCAAATTCATCGTGTCACTGCCAACAACCATGTAGGGATAGCCTGGTGGTGGTGTCGCTGCCCAAAAAACAGTAGACGACAGATTCGAATCCTACTGGTTCCTTTTCCGACATGTTCTTTAAAGTGTAGATCAGGAGTTGCGATCTTTAATACAAATACAAGTAGAAAGGCTGGAATCGAATAAAAGAAAAATCTATCACACTACCTAATCACTCCTCTGATTTAATAACCTCTTCATTTCACATATTGGTCTTAGACATTCTAAACATCTTCCGCAGTAAGCTTGCGCTGCAATCATCTGTTCTTGAAGAGTTCACGTTTCTTAACATGAACTCTTCTTGATGTTGGAGTCGACGTTGATCGAGTTCCGACACTCAAGCAAAGCATTGAGAGTTTGATTGAAGATAACCAAATAAGGAAATAAATTGAAGTCGGATATTTTAACGATTTTCTTGAAATAATCAAATTGGTCATTGTCAACCAATTCAGTGCAAATTAAATGAGTTTGTACGAAAGAAAAACTATTTTGCATTCACAATCAAACATATCCGTTTTGTAAGCCATGATTTCTTCATTGTTACGATTTAAAAATTATTTCATGCGCAGGACATTTTATTCTCTTTCTAACTCGTCCGAAGAGCCACACTCACAGGATATTTGTAAGGTGAGGTCATCGTTATCATTCAATATACGTAATCCAAATTATGTGATAAATTTTGATGAAACTTCCATAGATTCTTTCCATGCTCGAATCTGCTGTACTCTCTAATTTCAATAACAACAAAAATTGTGGCATGTCTCTTAACTGTCTATACGTATCCTCGCTTTAACATGACATCTGAGTAGGTGATGATACTGTAACATCATTGTCACAATGTCACCTGTCGAAATGAGGCGTTACAAAATAAGTTTAAAAACATAACGTGTGTGGTATCAGATGTCGTATTTTATAACTTCTTTTTTATTCAGAAAATTCCGCATTTAGCTGGAGAAGTCTGTGCTTCTCAGAGTCGAAAGGTCATCAATTCTACAGGAAAGTGCAAGGAAAGTGCGCTCACTGATATTGTCTGTCAACAAGCATGCAACACAGGCTGCAGGTAGTACGACGTCGAGTATCCTAAGTAGTCATGCTTTCACGAGCATTGTCAAATGTATCTTTTAACGAAGGATATCATAAGCCTATTAAAGGCAGCTGCAATGAGCCACTCGGGTGATCGAAGGCACCATTTGAGCCCCCCTCCCTGGTTACAAGTAGTTCCCTACTGATTGTGATTAAAGCAGCAAAATCGGAATTGTGAAGAAACTTTTATATACCATCTTATCAATTGGTTTAATACATGTATCTGTATGAATTGTTGTAGGCCTATGTGACATAATGACTTGCTACAATTAGGTAACGTCATATTGATGCTCATCCGTCGCGTCTTAGCAATAGATCGTTTGTGTAATGTATGAAAATTTATGGATTCGTTTTTCCTACCGACTATACTGCTCCCTCCAAGTAATTTCTTATCGGCAGGATGTCACTTAGCATTTATTAGTTGTTTCTTGTAGGTAGGACAAGCCTCCGGCAAACTTTGTGGTTGTTAAGGTAATCCTTTGCGAAGAAAGCATGCTTAGCATTTGAATACACTACAGCGACGGTATTTTGTTTACTGCCTGTACGTAATAGCCCTTTATAGACCGTTTCTGTGATGTATTGCAATTTATGGATGTTTCATTTCTTGCAGCCTAGTAACGAAGGTTTCCTTCAGAATAGGCTACATCTTTCTTAATCTTGGCGAGTTTTGAGGCGTACTTTCCTCTTTGTACGAAAAGAAAATGTCCTCGACAAGGCGCCAAGGTGTAAGTTTCAAGAAGTTACATGTACCTCCTTTCTTGTATGAGTCTAAGGTCCCTAGACGAGGGGACACGATGAGTTTTTCGAGAAGTCACACTTTCCTTCCAGCTAGAACCTCGCCTTGTCTGAAGGCGAGGTTCTGGCCATTTTGTTCTTGTTGCCCCTCGTTGGACCAAGACATGAAAATGCCACTTACATTTGTGGTATGATCTGGTTACCACCGATATTTGAAAGAGTTGATAGTCTCCTAGACGAGTTTTAACGAGTTCTAGTCTAACTTTCTCGTCCTGAACGAAGTACTTTCAGTATAATTTTAGTTACGTTTAGATCGTTTGTAACAAGTCGTTCTATCCCTTTCTCGTCCTAGACAAGGCGCTAGAGAAGTCGCGTTCTCTGCACGTTTCAATTTCCGTAGGGTAGGGTTCCGAGCGTATTCCTCGGTCAGCGCGAGACGGGCCAAAGGCCAAATTTTCCGTTTGGCTATGGTTTATTCGATGTCACACTGAGAGGTGTACTGCAAACAGCGTGCTTCACGCCGAAAAAAAAAAGAAAGAAATGGCGCTCATTATCTTAAACTGGTGCGGGAAATAGAATGATCTTTCGACCCTTTGCCCTTTGCGCCTTTAAAAGGGCATTGTAACGGATTTTTATGCCTCCGCAACAAAGTGGTCGGAGGCATTATGTTTTCGGGTCGTCCGTCCGTCTGTCCGTCCGTACGTACGTCCGTCCGTACGTCCGTCCGTCCCGTTTTGTTTTTGTCGCTATCTCAAGAACCGTGTGGTGGTTTTACATCAAACATGGTATGAGGGTATATCCTTGGGGGATAATACTTTGTGTGGATTTTAGGGTCACAGGGTCAAAGGTCAAAGGTCACAGGTTATTTTGTGAAAAAAAATTGAAATTTCATGTTTTTCTCCATATCTCGCAAATGGTTCAAGGTATCTTCATGGAACTTAGTATATATGCTTGTACCGATGGGCAGTGATTATCTAGGGAATTTGGGGGTCATGGGTCAAAGGTCAGGGGTCAAAGGTCAAGGTCAACTCCTCAAAATATCACTACTTTCCTTAAATGCAATATGCCTGAAGGTTTGTTTTTTTTTTTTAACTTGATGTATGGCATGTATTACCCAATGTATATTTTTGGGGAAGTTTCTTGCCAAAAGGTCAAAGGTCAAAAGGTAAAAGGTCAAGTGAAAGTGCTAAATTGAACTTTTTCCTCCATATCTTGAAAGTAACTCAAGGTATCATCATGAAACTTACATATTTATGCATGTTCAACCTAACAGTGATTCTCTTTGGAACTGTGAGGTCAAAGGTCAAAGGCCAGGTTTAGATAATGCTATTTTCCCATTTGATACTGAAATTATACTTTTTCTCAATACCTTGAAAATTACTCAATGCATAAACTTATAAAAGGGTCAAAAGTCAAGTAAAAATCATCAGTTCCCCAAATACCTGCACTCTGACATTTTAATCATTCATCCAATTGAACCTAGTTCTAGGAAAGTGAACATTCAGCACATTTGTGTCAAACCTGTCATTTTAATATTTTGCCAATTGTGTGAAACTGTCATCACACATTGTCAAGACATTGTACTATAGACCTATTAGGAGAACCATGCATTATGGCGGAGGCATATCAGTAGCCGTAGCGATATATCTAGTTATTTTTTTATATGTTCTTTTAATTCTAAAAGACCCAGCGGTGCAAACAGAATCAAAATTTCATAACGATTTAGTCCGTAATTTCATGTTGAAAATGGAAATTTTTGGGCGAGAATTATGCTAATTAGCTGACGAGCCCGGATGTCGTGATGTCACAGGTGCCAAATATATCACTGATTACAAGCCCTCGCATACGCGTGCGTTAAATCGTGGCGAGTAGCAGACTACGCTTAGGCCCAATTTAGCTAGCAGGCGGCACTTGTGTACTGTCCTATCCATGCAGCTGTCTCAAATTTCGCTGAACCAAATCGCACCAAAATTACAGGATATACTTCTGGGCCAAAACCATTAAAAATGTACAATTCAGGTTTTGAAATTTTGAAAAAATAAAGTTTTCTCAAAAACATTCCGACAACGAAAAATTGCTAGAGGATACACTGAATTTCAACTTAAACAAAAATGAGCAACAAATATTGCAAACTTTTTATGTTCTGAAATTTGAAGTTGAACATGAAAATTTCACCACTGTAACTTACGTTACTGCGCTTATTTTTCTTTGACCATATTCATTCTGTTTAGGGATGGACAATTTAACTATCCTTCTATTGGTGGATAGTTTCGAAGATACGACCATTCTTATTTCAATGTGCCTGCTATATTTTGCATTCATTTGATGAGTTGCTGTAACCGTGAATTAAGATATTGATAGATATGATGGAGGTTGTTAACTATGTAAAGTTAGATTGTTTCCTGTGGTTTTTTTATTCGTACACATAGAACTTGCAGAAAACTGCCAAATGATTTTAGATGGATTTGTCCTGCACATATTCTCAAACAATCTCAGTCACCATATGACAAATGAAAATGTGACTGTTTAAACCTTGGTAACGTTTGTTACGCATATGAGTCACGTATGTTACATTAATATATTAAACACTAAAAAAGAAGATAGATTTTAAGAGTTCTAATAAATATCAAAAGTACCAGCGTTGCAAGACCTTCAGTACTTCTGGAAGCAGATTTATTTAATTGTCGTCTGATTTTATCGTCCTTATAGTATATACATTTGGCCAAAAATGAAAAATTGGAATACAATATTTAGATTTCAAGAGTTTATTTTGTCTGAATATCATGAGTTTCACTGCAAAATTACCTGTTGAAGTGCCCTGTTTAAAACCAAAGGAATGCACTTATATAAGAGTCACAAAAGACATTGTCAAGAACCCCTAAAATGTATCAGTGTGTACTATAAACAATTGTAACGTATGTTTCAAATGTTTCCAGATTGAAATATTAATCACTCGAAAGTGGAGATGCATTGGAAAGTGCATTAAAAAGGAATGATGCATCGCTAAACAACATTGCACAGTGTGAGTGCACAAACTGGTCAGCACTTAACTGTTTAGCATATTAAAGTTTACATCAATAAGGTATATCGGGCATAAGAGTGAAAAATGTGAAATAAATCACATCGAGCCTATGAAGTTTAAAATGCAAACACCAGCACTGCTTTATGATTAATAATGCATGATTATCACGAGTTTCATTAATGAACAAACCATGCATTATTGTTGCTTAAAACATACAGATTTCTTGGCACATTATTCAATAATGTGCTAAGAAATCTGTAAGTTTTAAGCAACAATAATGCATGGTTTGGGTAATAGTCACAAAAATACAGAATTATGAACAATTTAAGAGTGGTCACGTAAATAGACAGCTTTCTCACGGTTTTAGATTGAGAGTATAACTGACCTATGACACACTAGTCTATAAAGACAACAATGATAAACACAAAAAGGCGCACCTTTCATAATTTGGATACCCCCCCTTTTTTTTGGGGGGGGGGGGAGAGGCAATGGAAAAGGCATAGAAATGTCAGAAGAACAAATTGCAGTTCTTCTATTTCCATTACATAGAATAAAAGTTCGGTGACCTATAAAATGTTTTCAGTGGACATCATTATAAAAGACAACTGTAAACTCACAATCTAGTATTTTTCTGCAAAAGGCAACTTTCAATAAAAGGCATACTGGGTAAGAGCCAGTGTAGGAGAGAATAATGCAAAAGTGGCGAGTTGTATTATAGTGAAATTATATAAAAGTTGGTATAAGAGCGTTAGTATGACGCTTTCTTCTATTTTCTTGATTAAACTTCATATTTTCATTAATATCTCGGAATAGTTAGATTGGGTAGAAATTTTCATGGATGATTTTCGGTGCATAAACGAGGAAATTTACATATATTTCATCCTTTCAATTTGATATCTACAAGCCAACACTTTTATACAGTACCTTTCATTGTAAAGCATACATAGGTATACATCATTAGCAAATTTTTAAATTTGTGAATCAATTTCCTTGTCAATCCTTGTCAATCAAGTCGACATTATCACCTTCATTCACCCTTTGCTGAGATCGGTTTAAGTCTTCTTTTATTTTCTTGCCGAACGCTCTGTGCTTTTTAACTCTTTCATTTGTTTTCTGCGCTCTTGTTTTTCCCAACTCTTAAGATTTTCCACAGGAACGTAATACTTTTTTACACGTTGTTTCTCGGATTTACTCTCTAAAAAAATCGAGTGAAAGTAATCACTCTTAATGGGGTGAATAAAAAAAAGAGTGAATTTAGAGTGAAAATGTTCATTTTCACTCTTTTTAGAGTGACCTCAGGGACCACTCCTAAATCTTCGAGTGATCCCTGAGGTCACCCCAAAATGAGTGAAATGAACTTTTTTTTCACTCAAAATTCATTCCAATTTTACTCTAAATTCACTCTTTTTTTGTATTCACTCCATGAAGAGTGAATATTTTCACTCAAATTTTTTAAAGAGAGTACGGAAGGCTTCTTCTCCAATCTTTTCCTTTTTCCCTCTTCAGTAATCGGCCTGAATCTTGGCTCTTTATTTTCCCATTTTGACCTCTAGGAACCGAAGGAGTAATGATAAGATTCACTTAACAGAGAAATAAGAAAATCCATACTGCAAATCAGTAATAAGATATTCTTACATAATCACGTAACCTACGTTACCTCTAATTACAAGGAATGAAGTGTCACATAATGAATTTGGTAGACTACAGTCACTATAACTTTGAAGTAAATGATATGATAATTAAAATGAAAACCATTATTTTCATCATTCATATATCATTAACATACATATTGGATTGATTTTGATAGAGTGATTGAAACCTACGTTACCAGGGTATTCAGGGCCTCATTGACAGTGATTATCGCCAAAAAGAATGGTTAGTGCAAGCGTAAAATTGAAATATGTTTTTCATCTGTTTATTTATGGATATTAGTCTTTTTTAGGATAAAGCTTTGGTGAAAAGTACGACAGTGTACATGCAGATGTAAAATTGAAACCTACGTTACCTTAAGTGAAACCTACGTTACAATATTGACCCTACGTTTAAGTACCTTAATGTTGTATAAATATCTGAGTGTGATGTAAACTTATTATTCTCCTCGACAAAACAAACACCAAAGTACTTGCTTATAGTAAAAAAGTACCAATATTTGAATGTGATTACGCTAAACATGACTTTGAAAATATATATACCGTTCGCTCAGATACTGAGAAAGATCTCGTGCAGTCCATTCCCTGTGAGTCGTCAACGTGATGTGCCATTTTGTCGCAAGGACTGTTTCTATGCAACTATGGAGTAAGATAGCTCTAGATAGCACTTGTTATCGATGAATGGTTGCAATGTTAGTGAATCTAATTAAGATTATTTTTTCGGGGGTAACGTATGTTTCGGTAACGTAAGTTACATCAGACCTTCGATGTGACTTTTTCAAGCGATTAGTAATGGCTCAAAATTGAAAACTCAGTGGAGAGATTGGGGTACCGTATGCCTATGTTTGGCATCTTCCTTGTAACATTTTCATTTTTAATTTTCCATAGCGGTGGTAACGTATGTTTCATTTCTTAACCATACGGTCTGACACATATTAGTGCTTGAAGCTTTTTCTCTGCAGCAGATAACCAGGTGGCACAACTATTGTTTACAGCATTGGACGAGACATTTTCTAAGTTTTTAGGACGGATAATTCACAATTTCAACCCCAGGGAATGTTTTAAAGGAAAACTTGAAATCATGGTAACGTATGTTTCACAGGCCTTTGCGACAAATTTGACTTGTAAAATAATTCAACTGAACAGTTTTCAATTATATTTCTTTTTATTCTAACGTGTAGGCAAATGGCTTAATTTGCCTTAGAACAAGTTTTAATGAAAAAAGATCATGCTTTCATTTGCATAATAGTAACATATCGGCAAAACTATTAATTTGCGACATGCTGTTTTTGGCGGGTTTACCATCTTTATGAATGCATAACTTCCGAAAGAATCATAACTGGATGTTCAAATTCTCGGCAGTTCTAGTTAACAATGTACTAACGGTAACTATTACCCGAAACTTATGACAATCGGTCGTTGCTTTATTTTTTCTTTGGTAAAACTATTGCGACAAGTATTTCACTAAATTGTACATATTTAGTGGTTTTGAACCTTCTAAGCATATTTCAAAATACTGTATTATATTTGAACGAAATCGGTAATCGAGAAGTATCAATATTGACACCGACTTTCAAGTTGTCACTCAAAAAAACCTCACTCTTCGCGAGAGATCTTGGTAAACGCAACATGCACAATCTAGAACTGAAATTAGCCGACTAGTACTGTGCGAACGGGGAATTTACGCGGGAACTAAACTAAAAAATGTCATGATTTTGGCGATTTGTGTGATTTACGAACTTTATTTTTAATTCAACTTAGCTCAAATAATTTACAAATTGATTTTTTGCTCCCGATTACTTGAAAGATTTGTCTCATGATTATAGATGGCTAACTTCAGTCTGTGCGTGCGCAGGCAAGTAGGGCTACTATACGCCGCGATCACTCTTGTTTAGTCGTACATATACAGAGCAGATTGTTTTTAGCGACGACAGGAAAGTCGACAATTTCACTTACGCTTCCCGATTTGCGATTTGGTTCCAATTAGCGTGAGCAAGTGGACATGAGTCATAAAATGTTTCTTGTGATTTTGGTGCAATTTGGTTAAGTGAATTTTGAGATATCTATATGGATACGGAAGTACTCTAGCACTATGCCTACACCAGCGCTTGGATCGCGAAGCGGCGGCACTGTTTGTATAACGTGGTCAGGCCACTCTTCCGAGGTATCTAAGTTAGTCCTTGGTGTTAATACGACCACCATGAGATTTATCTCGACTACAAAAACATTGAAAATCCATAAAGCAGATACCTTACCTGCAAAATTCAGCACAGAAACAACAGGGCCTGCAGCACAAGGGCCTAGATCTAGCGGCAACGCTAGTCCTTGGAGTCTGGACTTTCTTCAAGTTCTGGCAGCAGGGGTATGTATTGCATACTTAAAAACGTTTACGCTGTGCCTATGGCGCTGTGCACGTACAGCTGTCGACGGGGCGGCGAGTAGAATCTTCTCGGTCCTTGACTGCTCACTAGTCCTAGTCCTAGTTCTAGTCTAGAGTCTATATGTACTGAGTGCCGTTTTCTTCTAACTAGGCGTAAACCGTGATTGCCGTTGACTATTTTTTGGATTCAGATTTTAAGAATCACTCAGTCCTCATCTTCGTTAGATAGTTTGAACTGTGATGTCGAACCATTATCGCTCATCATCAATGCATAGTTAGTGCAACGTTACTTACACACAGTTTTCTATGGGCAGCACGTTCGGACAATGATGCCAATTTCATTTTGCATATCTGGAATATTCCCCACAAATTTTATCTAAATAAAAAGCTTTTGAAGAGATTCCTTTTAAAAATTAATAAATATTGTTTAACATGTTTATTTCAGCTCCATATTGCAATTTTACTAAATAACAATTTTTGCAGTACTTCGTGTGAGATTTCATCAGTAAATTGACATGTGTAGTTCGTTTTGCTAAAGTCGGAGGTTGGCACCTGTGACGTATGCCAAATTGTGTGGATCGTTCCTTGGCTTGCTTGTTTTCATTTTTGTCAAAAAATCATTACAGGCTTATCCTGGGTTTTAGAATCCTCTCTTTCCAGTTGTAGGCATCAAAAAATGTAGATTAGAATTATCAGACAAGTAGAAAATGTCAGTACAGGTTTCTTTTAACACCAGAAAAGACCACGAAAGGAAGCATAAAATAAGGCCCCCAAACATCTTCGCGTGAAGTGTGAACGGAGTCAAATGATTCCAAGAATGAAAAAAAAGAAGTCTTTCGTTAAATCCTTGGATCCAGCCTCACAGAATTTTCGTTGAACTGGCGTATGGTAGCGTACTATTGCCTAGGCATGGCGTACAGAAGTGTAGTGTTGCGTAAACTTGCGTATAAACTGCGTTTGGGCGTCCAGTGCTCTACTCCGAACGTACGCGAAAAAAAATCACTATGATTATTTTTTCTCTTATCCCGCGTACCCCTTTGCATATTATTACGTAGCCCGGCGTAGGCACAGCGTAGGGTAACGTAAGCTCGGCGCAATAGCTACAAAACACTACGCCAACTCCACGCAAACCCGGTGTGAAAGCCCCTTAAAAATGCTGCGCCCCTTAAAAATGCTGCGAAACACCTCATTTCGATAGCAGTTTCAAGGTCACTTAGCCCCGTCACACTATCAGCGAGCGTATACCTATTAGCATACATCTTTTGGGTTGGGGTTTTTTTTTTCTCGAAATTTGACAAAATCTAGTGTTCAGCGAACTGGCGAACGTAGCAGACGTACTCTTAACTAATTATGAGCGTATTCTAATCGTATTACTAGCGTATCGGAGGAATTGCTTGTAAAGCCCCTTTTACATTTTCAATATTGCTTCACTGATGACCACGGATCGTCATCCGTGGTGTTCCGGCATGCAAAATAGCGATTTTCCTCTCAATGCCGGCGTGAATACGATCCCAACTGGGTGTCTACACGGAAAAGTACGGAGGCTACTCGGATAAGTACGGTGCCTACACGGACAGACACGGAATGAACGCGGACCACAGCGGAAACGATACGGAGCAAACACGGATATCAAGGAAGAGCACGGATGCAACTGGGTCCCTTCGCGGTCTTTACACGGATATCCCCAAAATGTTGACAGATGACATTTTGCTTTTGCTTTTGATACTTTATCATTCTCGGGCGGCATGCCTCCAGAGCTAAGTATTACAAGCACACCAGAAAATCTACAGCAGCCTACATACGCCTCTGCTCATGCGGCTTGTCGACATCATAAAGGCAAATCTCTTTGTTGCAAACTCTCATTTTGCAGGAGCATCATGACATAAACAAAGCAAAACAAAACAAACAAATCAAAACACAAAAAACAGTAAGGAGATGCGTGTGGGTCACTGCAGCTTCTCAGGCGACCACTATACGAACAGTATGAGGGGTTGATGGCTGTACTGATGGGGGAAGATGTGAGCAAATCTCGTGGACTTTATGAGCTTGTATTGGCAAAATAGACGAATTTTTCATCCCAGATGGAGCCGATGCTAATGCTACAGTCAAACACGGCCGGGTCACAAAACGGATTTGATCCGGGTGAAAATGAGCCGGATTAGTCCCGGAATGGAGGGGTAATCTATGCTATATAGTCACACACGGCCGGATTTCGAACTGGGTCCATACGGAATTAAAACCGTATTGACCCGTATCAAACCGTATAAAAATCCGCGTTAAATCCTTAACTGAATCCTTTTCAACCCCTATATCGACCCGTGTCAACCCGCTTCGACCCGTACCGACCCGGATGTAAACCGTGTCATCATCCGTCGCATGAAGGCAATGCGGTATACGCCAAGGGTCCATACGGTTTTACGCTGCCGGTTGGCTGCGGGTTGCAGCGGGTCGATGCAAGTCAATGCGGTTTGAACCGGGTCAATTCGGATATCAATACGGAATTGAAATCCGTGAGAAAATTTTGAACATGACCAAAAATTTTTCACCACCGTATCGTAGCCCCCGGAAGCCATCAGGAATTGACACGGGTTACGATACGGGTCAGTGCGGGTCTCTACGGCTCGAACCGGGTCGATACGGTTTTAATTCCTTATGGAACCGGTTCGAAATCCGGCCGTGTGTAACTGTACGGACGTCCAATGTCTTCTTGGATTGTCCCGGAATGAGTACGGAGGCAACACGGAGTAGCCGGTGCCTACAAGGAAGTAATACGGAGGCAACACGGAGTAGACGGTGCAAACAAGGAAGAGTTCGTATTGATTTTCATCCGTGACGTCCGGGATGAAAAATTAAAGCGGCCTTCCCACATACAGGTAACGTATTTATTTGGCGGATTGCTGGCGGATGCAACGGGAAAAATGCAGTGCACGGGTGAGTCGCTGGGTGTGCAGGATGTCCGCTGACTGCCCGGCGGCTGTCAGGCGGGTGATACGCCGAATTCGGTGCAGACGAGCAGGGGTTAGGCCCGGCTGTGACGGACGATCCGTCGGGTTGTACGGATCAGTCGGCGGATACAAGGAGTACAGTAGGGATGCCTCTAGGGACTCGTCGGAAAGGACAGCTAATACGGCGACCGTCCGCCGACTGTCCGCCGACTATCCGTGACGCATCCCTGCACACCCGGCATGGAGCCGTGGTGGATCCGACGACTTCACACGCCACGTGTCTGCCACGGCTGTTCACGTATGCGCCGGATTAGCCGCCGGGTGTAGGCGTATGTCCGTCGGCTGTGCTACGGGTGTGTCTTACCGGGAGCAGACTCCCGGACATTTCAGACATATTTGAAATTTTCGTGGCTTGGCCACGGCTACTAGGGATGCCCAGGGGTGTACTGGGGATCCTCAGGGATGTCTCCCGGATGAGCAGGGATGGGCATCCGCCGTCGATACGCCGTACTATACCTGTATGTGGGAAGGGGGCTTAAGCAAGATTTTTTTTTTTCCGCGGACATGCCGGATGACTTCACGGAGTCAACACGGTCATGCCAGAAACAGTACGGATGATCCCGGATCTACGATCCGTGGTCACACGTGATGCGATCCGTGAAAGTGTAAAAGGGGCTTAAGCAATTGCTTCAAGCACAAGCACAATCTCGTCTAGTAAAAGGTCTAGCTCAAGCAATGTTTAAATCCATATGCATAACCTTTTGCTTTTGCTTATATATTTTGCTTGTCCCGCACAAGCAATTGCTTGCGTTTTCAACAAAAGGGGACGTCACGCCTTTGCGAACACAAGAACAAAGGCGGGGTGACAGCATGTACACTGTATTTGAAAGGGCGTGTGTGTGCGGAAAACATTTCCTGACATAGCAGAAGAGCTATAAAATGACCCTAAAAATGCACACAGACGCGCACACGCACATCTACACACACACACACACACGTACTGGCTGGTTCCCATCACTGCTAGCCCGGATCTACCAGATCGCAACGTGGAGAGAGGTCTCTCCTTGCTCTCCACAGATGTCAGACATCCTTCCTGTTTCTCATCACATTCTGCGTGCTATAATACTGGACATTCCCGTTGTTGAAATGGAAAAATTTATACCACTCCTGCACAAGTTTGGCCTTTCTCTTATGAATATGAAAATAATACTTCAAATCAAACGTCCCAGTTAAGCAAAAGCCCCAAGCTCATTTTATAGAGCTTGGAAAATCGTAAGCAATTGCTAGCAAGAACAAGCAGAAAGTATGTTTTATGCATACGTTTTTAAGCAAATGCTTTGTCTCCCAGCAATTGCTTGTGCTTGCTATCAAAAGCTTTTGCTTGCAAGTAATTGTTTGTTTTTATGCATACGGATTCAAGCCAAAGGCTATATAGCACAAGCAGTTGCTAGTTTTTATTCATCCGGCACACGGTTTGAGTTATGCATTTAGCCACACTGCCGCGCGCGGGTGGTTTGCTGTTCATTCACATTCAGCATTGTTAGACGGGCTTTTCAAACTTGAAAACGCGATGGCCCTTGCATTCTAAAATCTTAAATAGCCTTTCTACTAAATTCTAGTGATGGTTCATAAGCTGGGCACTGGTATAGTAGCGTTCTGTGCCACATTTCCTTTCGAAGAATATCACAATTAGCGTAATTCGAAGTAATTTTAACCTCTTCTTCAGTAACAATGAATGCATTTATGATTTGTGTTTTAGCTGTGACACGTCGTCTGCTGCTGTTAGATTGGTCCATTTTATGACGTCAGTAAAACCTTCGCCGATTTTTTTTTCCCGAATTCATCCGAAGTGCTTTGCATTACCGGAGACATCGCATGGATTTTCTTTTTGCTCTTTTTGCATTCCCAGTTGTGGGAGTCTTAAATTGGAAGTCTTAAATAATGTCCTCTTTCGAAGATTGTAGCATAAACACAGCACATAAATTTGTGCCAAATGGTAATTTTCTTTGAATGTTCACTTTAAGTTTTCAGGGAATGTATTGTCCTGGAAGCACTTCCAGAAGATCAAATCGGTCTAATTGTTGGTACGTGTATAAACTTCTGCAATGAAGCCCCAGATATTGAGACTTGATGGGCTGAGTTTTCCAAGCCAAGGGAGTTCTTCAGGATTTTGCTTGTGAAAGGCTTATCACCGCCTATAATTTGGATATTGTATATACAAGCATGTTTTTACAGATATGACAAATTCATATTCCTGCATCTTGATGGAGTTATTCTCTAAATTTATCTTATTGTGCATGATTTCAACTTAGGAACTCTGAAAGCAACTCGTCAAGCATTTCTTGGATACTTTGTGGGATATTTCACACACAAGGCTTCAGGCCGTTACGCCTGTAATCAACCGTCAAGAATTTGTTGATTATTTATCCAGTGGACTTACCCTGGACCATATATTTCATAATCATATATGGAACTGGACTAAGTCACCTCGTTACCAGTAAATTTGCTTTGTATGATAGCCACTGTTGTAATAAATTCGTTGGAATCTATGTCCAGGCATAACTGTCCTTGCGGATTTTTATATTTTGTATTCATTATGTCATTTTTCGTGTTTTATTTTGTTATCTTTGAAATCTTGTATTTCTATAGCTCAAAACACTTATGAGAAGGGAAAGTACCAACACAACAAATCGTCTGTACTTTAATTGTTATGTTGTTTTGTACGATTCGTTCTGGTCTGAAGTGCTTCGTAACAAAAGCCTATATGGGCATCCTACTTGTCAAAAATCAACTTTGCGTCCCCTGCAAATATAATGACTGCGTTGAAATCCAGATTAATGTGAGGTTCTAGGGGTGTAGATACGTGAGGTGGATGGGCTAGGCATCCAAACCATTTACGGGTTGGTGTGTAGAACTGCCCCCCCCCCCCCTTTAACACACAAACACACACACACACACACACACACACACACACACACTGTTCATTTATAAAGAAATCGAAATGCAGCCAACGTATAAATCCCGTATATGAAACATAGTTATAACATTAAAATGCTAGGTCATAATACCGTAGCTTAATCGTCATTATATATAGAAGCAGTAACAGCAGAGGCCGATAGAGTGAGAATTATTGCCGAAAACTCTGTTTTGTATGATAGTTTGGTATGGATAATCCCTATTCCCTACCACTCATATAACCCATCCCCGCAAGCGACAATAAACTTAGATGAAATCAGAATTGACATTCTCCTCAAGTCGGGACTCCAAATGACACGTGTCATCCTCCCCTGAGACAATACGCAAAATTTAATGCGCCATATCCCATGACTTTGTATTATTTTATTGGTGTTTTTTCACTTTAGGAAGTTATTTTTATTTCTGTTTTGAGTTAGATTAAACAAACTCTTTCTTATTTTTGGATTAACGAAACTCATTCCACTGAAACTTCGAAAATAACGAACCGTCAGAATAACGAACCTTCGGCATTGTGGTGGGCTCTTTAGTAAAGAGCCGTGTCCCCTTTCACAATTGGGCGTACGACCGTTTGGGGCCAATTGCCCGCACGACAGGCTGCAACAGAGTTCTATTGCCATGAATCTCGTCAGGTCACAAAAAGGCTTTCACTAGTGCAACAGCTGCCGTACAACAAATACGAGTAGAAGAGACCGTTGTACGAGTAAGTCATATTTGCTCGCATATGCTCTTGCGAGTGGTTGTGCGTTCACATGCGAATGCTGCACGAGTGATTGTGAGTGCATAGCTTGACGCCTGACACAATTGTTACACGACCGATCGCATTGGTCGTGCGACTGGACGTGAGACCATGCGATCGCTCGTGCGATTGAATGAGACCGGTGCGAGTGGTCGTGGGCCTTAGAAGGACTGACCTTGGACTGCAGAGGTTCAATCTGTCAGAGGAGGAGCTTGTTTGGGCCATGACGTACGAACAGTCCTGCAGAGTTTCCGTCCTGAAGCGGGATAGATCCTAGCCACTGCTTTCTCCTCGTAAATGTTAACCACCATTTTATACCATATATTCATGATAATGTAATGTAATCATATCTACTATACAATGGTTACCACATCGAACCTGCACATAGTGACGACCGGTCTGTGAATCACATTCGAGTTTTCGATTAGTGGTCGTTGTATAGACGAGTTTGACTGTATACTTATGTATTTCCTTACGTTTGGTGGATAGAAAATGTGATATATGCTGTAATATAATATACAAATGTAATTGAATTGAATTTACTGTATTTCACAAGATTTTTGGAATGTAGTCATGTCGATTCGATGCATAACTGCAGCACTAAAAGCTAGGCGGGTCAATTCCATCCTATGATTATTTCGTTGTCATTTTTTAGGGGGATAAAAAGATGGAAGAAGCAAAGGGAGCCTTTGGAGAGGTAATGGCGGAGAAAAAAGGGGAAATAGACATGAAATACACTAGATTGGACCTAGCTTGATCCCTGACCCCAAGGGAGGATGACTGGTCGCTACGTTGTGATCTCTTGCAGCAATCTTGGCACTCGGGTCTGTAGCATTCCATTTCCTGATGCGCGACAAGCGCATGTGGGTATGGCAAGAGAACTTAGCAGATGGCCACACCACGTTGCATCTCAATACGTGACGACAGTTCATTGCTAACACTGCCATTCAAAGGAACTCCGAACCAGTTAAAAGTTAGTCTGATATGAGTAATATCTTCCAACAAGCACAACAGTGAAAATGTGATCAAAATTGGGTAACAGGGAAGTGAGAGAATCATCATCGCATCTTAGTAGCCTGTACTATTGTGACTAATGTTATTGAAATGGGGAAAACAGTAAAAATTGAACTTTCCATTACCATGACCACAGTCTGATTTTCATGACATTTTTAATGTTCTCTTTGTTTGATTTTATTCCAGAGGATCATCTGAAAATTGAGAAGAGTTTCCATCACAGGCGGACGGATATACATCTCAAGATTCAAATGCAATTCTAAAGAGGGAATTATTTGTTTCCTGGATTTTGTCATTTATGAATGCAGTCGCTACTTTCTTGTTTATTCTGAATTTTGCCTCCAAGGTCTCAGTTCGTACCTTTATTCAGAGTGAATAAGCTTACAAAAGTTATATATTCTTTTTGTCGCCTATACACCGGCTGGGAACGTGAATGTATGATTGTATATCGGCCTATACGCTATGCCCCCATGGATACGTATTTATATTCCAGAAAATGTATGTGTGTTATGAGGGAAGACATGAATGAACCAGACGAGAGGAAGAGAAAGAAGGACGGAGAAAAAAACACGACAGAGATAGATAGATAGATAGATAGGGGGGGGGGGGGGGGGTCCGTGCCCCCGGCAGTGGGAGTGGCTAATGAAACACGCATACTGGGAAATTATTGAATATTTCGGAACAAATACACCTGGAACGCGAAAAAAAACACTTTAAAGGAGACTCAAGATGATTTTTAGACTGTATTTGAACATCTCTAAACTGGTTATACTGGTATAGAGTTTCAAAATTCATATAGTCATTGGGATGAGGAATAAGATTGTTTTCAAAATTCTTCACAAATTACAGTGGAAAAGGATGATGACATATACCAGCTGCACATAAGAATGCATTATTGGGTGCTCAAGAAGGCAGAACAAAAGAAGACGGCATGCAAACATTTGACACAGGTGAACTTGTTAAGCAAGTGATACTGTAACGGAATTACTGTACAATTCTACAGTGTACTGGAATGTGTGAGCCTCCTATGTCATCATGTTTGTTCAGTGTATTATGTTTTGGGGTTGTTTTCAGAGTAGGCCTACATGTATTAGTTTATCTGCTCAAGGACCGCATTAAATTCCACAAATATATACATGGCACTATCCATTTATGTGCTACCTCACGCTCAAACGTACCTACACGCACTTGCGGCAATGCGTATACTTAACACATGTACATCGTTTCAGGAGAAAAAAAAATCATCATCTCGTCCCACGTTACGTCGGGTTGAGAATTACTCATGTATTCATTTTTTTTATTTTTTTTTTTTTTACGAGCGAACACCAGGAACCGCAATTACAATCTAAAATGAAAGCTAAGTCAGCACGCAAAATCAAGTAATGTCTATACGACTCATCCGTTCCTATGATTGCTCAAGGTCGATTGATATTCTTGATAAGCAGGAAGGAAGACGGTTGTCATGATTTGAATTATTACACCAAACGAAGTCTGACATACGTTTTCGACGAAAGATTCCGCTGTCCTACGATATCATGTAAATTATCTTCTTGATTGAGCTCAGTCCATCATTCATATCCGGGACTGACATATACAGACTTTTGCACGTGTAAACTTTGACACAAGTTGGACACTTGCTTTATACTTCGCATTGCCCGCCTCCTCGCAGATTGCTAAGCGATTCTAGGGCAACTGCCCCCGGAAAAATTAACCTCCGGAAATCGATCCTCGGACAACTACCACTTATAGGAAAATTAACCCTCAGGACAACTACCCCCCCCCCCCTTCGCGAAAACTACCCCATGAGACAAATATTCCCCTGACAACTACCCAAGGACAAAAATCCAGGAAAACATGTGGAGAAGAGAGAGGCAATATTTTGCACGGATGAAAACAGAGAATAACATACGGAAAGACAGAACAAGAATAATAAAGAAAATCAAAACACAAAATAGCAAAAGGGAAGAGAGCAAGAGAAAAAGGTGAAAGAAAAAAGAGCATCATAAGGATAGACAAAGACAAGATTAAAGAAACATCAAAACATAAAGGTTTAAAAAAGATCAGAACAAACAACGTAAGGAAATACAAAAAGAGAAGACAAACGAAAGAATATAAAAAGACGGCAAAAGAGGATGAAGAAAGATCAAAAGAAAGCGTACCATAGAAAAAAGAGAATGAGAAGAGAAGGAAATACAGAAATACACAGGAAATGATAGAAGTAAGAATAGAGGGGAAAGTAAGGAAAATATAGATAAAATCATGATAGAAGGATGAAAAGAGAAAGAGGGAAAGAAAGCAAAAAAAAACAAGCAAAAAAATAAGGCGATATAAAGTTTATGACAAAAGATATAAACGGATAAAATATAATAGAGATAATAGAAGGGAAAAACATGGCATGTGGAAAATTAGAAAAGGTTGAAGAAAACAAAGAATTATTAGGAAAAGGTATGAGAAGACGAAAAATGACTGCATTGGAGATGATAGAAAATAAAAATGAAAGAAGACTAAAAACAAAGAATAACATAAAGGAGAAATCAAACCTCAGATAAAAAGAAGGAAATGCATGCTTATAGGCACACCCATGTTGACCTTTACTTTCTGTGTCATACTGCGCAGTATAGCTTTATTTGAGCTTTATAAATCAGCATTACAAACAAAAAACTACATGAACGCCGTTTTGAACGTGTTTTGAAATGTGACTTATAACGTGATTCCAGCTTCAAAAAGTGCGAAATACACCCAACGAGTAATCATCCCAGAATTCTAACATCCTGAATGAGGTTTTTTCTTTGAGACAATTGTCAAGCAGTGTCATAAAGATGTCGAGGGGCGGGGGGGGGGGGGGGCAGGAGGGGTTATCGTCCTAGGGGAAAATCATCATGTATGTCCTGGGGAAGGGGGATGTTGTCCTGGAGGGGAAATTGTCTTGGGGTAGTTATATTACGTGTTAGTTGTCCGGGGTAATTGTCCTTGGGGCATAGATGTCCCGAGGTTGTAGTTGTCTGGGGTGATTGTGGGGGGGGGGGGTATAGCTGATCGGATGCGTGCTACGTCACGCCCCAATTTTCTGGTGACCCTCTTTTTCGCGTGTACATGCACCATTTATGTCAGCGCAGAGACATGCACAGCTAGCTCTCTTTAAAAACAAGGGAAGTGCCAAATTGTGTCTCGCCCATTCGCGTACAAGGAATCAATATTTTTTAAAACTCCCAGAAGTTAATTGACCTGCTTATGACCTTTGATCTTGTGGTGACCTTCAACACCCCAAGGGACATTTACAATCCAAGTCTGGTCACAAACGGACAAAGGGATCAAAAGTAATGAGCCATAATCGAAACGCGCCATAAAAACTTAACATTGGGCTCTAAAAAATTGTTGACCCCTTTCTGTGACCTTTGACCTTGTGATGACCTTTAACTCCCCAAGGGACATATACCGTCCAAGTTTGGTCACAAACGAACATAGGGATCAAAAGTTATGAGCCACAATCAAAATGTGCCGTAAAAACATAACATTGGGCCCTAAAAGTTTGTTGACCCCTGTCTGTGACCTTTGACCTCGTGATGACCTTTAACTCCCCAAGGGACATCTTCCTTCCAAGTTTGGTCACAAACGGATAAAGGGATCAAAAGTTATGAGCCATAAACGAAATGTGCCCTAAAAACTTAACATTGGGCCCTAAAAGTTTGTTGACCCCTGTCTGTGGCCTTTGACCTTGTGGTCACCTTCAACTCCCCAAGAGACATCTACCATCACCCAAGTTTGATTGCCATTGTAGCAACATCTGCTGAGTTACGTGTGATAAGAGAGTCTTGCAAGTAAACTTTAACGTATGACCTCAAATGACCTTTGACCTTATCATGTGACCTCTTACGGCACCATAACATGAAGGTACCCTCAGTGCATCCATCACCCAAGTTTGATTGCCATTGTAGCAACATGTGCTGAGTTACGTTTGATAAGAGAGGCTTGCAAGTAAACTTTAACGTATGACCTCAAATGACCTTTGACCTTATCCTGTGACCTCCAACGGCACCATAACATGAAGGTACCCCTAGTGCATCTATGACGTAAGTTAGGTTGTAATCCAAGCAACTTATATGAAGTTATTTGTCAAAAGAGAGTCTTGCAGGTAAACTTTAACATAGAAAAGAGTCTTGCACATACTCTTTAATATATGACCTCAAATGACCTTTGACATCATCACATGACCTCCGACAACACCATAACATGAAGATCCCCTAGTGCTTCTATCACCCAAGTGTGGCTGCCATTGCTGTAACAGTTGCCAAGTTATGCATCATAAGAGAGTCTTGCAGGTAAACTTTAACATTTGTGACGGACGACGGACGGACGCCATTTGGATCCCTTAGTCTCACCTTCACCTCCGGTGGCCGAGACAAAAAGTGAAAACGTTTCCTCACGAAGGAGTGAATTTCAGAAAAGAGTGAATTCAGAATGAATCGTCAATTTGGAGTGAAAATATGCTTTTTCACTTATTTTGGATTGACCTCAGGGATCACTAAGAAATCTTTGAGTGATTCCTAAGGTCACTCCAAAATGAGTGAAAGTAAACATTTTCACTTAAAATTCACCCCAATTTCACTCTCAACTCACTCTTTTCTCTTATTCATTCCTTCAAGAGTGAACGTTTTCACTGGTTTGTTTTTTCTTCTTCTTTTTTTGTTTAAAGAGAGAGTAGTACAGAGAGAGAAAAACAACAACAAACAAACAAACAAGCAACCACATGCAAACAGCCATGACTCATAGTCCCACTGCGCATCCACTGATAATTCACTGACAATGGTTGTCCCTTGATTTTTGTCCTTCTTGGTAGAAAAGTTTGTCGGCAGGTGTCCAAAGCAGATGGTCAAACTGACAGAATCTTTTCCATTTTTAACATACGATTTTTAAGATACAATGCTCCTGTCTAATCTGCTACTGTCGAATGCCTTAAACATGATACATTGTATATGATACTTCATTATTGTCGCAGTGAGCGAGTTCCAATTTTCACCTTCCGTCACAGGTCTTAAAGGAAATAAAAATGCACAGACACATTAGAAAGTCATCTTTTTACAAAAGTCGACGTATATTCATTTTACATATCACTTGACACATTCATTTTAAAATTTGGCCACATTTTTGTGTGTACGAATACAATAATGCGTAAAATATCACGATACAATTTCAATATCCAGCTTTACATATAATTTCCCTTGACTGACAACATTAAACAAAACATCGTTACTATATTAGTCAAAACTGATAATCACCCCGACAACTTTGTACACTCTTGCCCAATACAAATATATAGCAAGGCGATTTTTATCAACGATAGAGCTGTGTGATTACCCGTTTCCCTGGCACATTATAAACTGAACGTTTGACCCAACGCAGATGTTTCCGTTGTGGACATGGGGGGGGGGGGGGGCACCGTTGTGGAAATGGGGGGGGGGTACCCACACTTAAAGCTGTGAGAGAACTCTTTCTCCCTGTGTTTCGTGTCTACTGTTGAAATGAATAAAATGACACAAAATATGAATATTCGCTTTGCATTTGACTTTACTTTGTTTAACTAGATGATTCAGACTGTGATCATTGAATATGAACTTGTTGATACAGTGGATGTGAACTAAGATGTACTCTTGTAACATTGAAACTTTCCTCTACCTAGTATACAATGACATAGCTAGATCCTTCGCAACGCCTGCTTTCTAATAGTGTCGATTAAAACGACTATTATTGTACTCTTTCTCACTTTCCCCTCCAATACAAATACTCCACATTAACAATCTTATGGAGTATCGTCTTTTGACTGTGTGTTCAATACGACGAGACATTGACCATAACAAAATACCTCCACCTCCCCCCCCCCCCCCTAGTTCTTCATCGGGGTACGCTATAACAATTTAATATCCTACGGCAATATCCCTGTTGCAGTCACTATAAGTACAGCTGTCTAATAATGAAAAGAAAAAGTATTCACGACATTGTGTACATTTCCTATTATCAAGTTAGCTATTTACAAATCACCGTATGTGATAACGACCATAAGCATTATGGAACATTGCGATAAATCACAGGATATACGTATAATTGTCATTTTCTGAAATTATGACACTTTGTACTGATACGTATTACAAAAGCATGTTCTCATCACGTATTTGTTATCTATTCTGCATTATGAACAAGTATTTGTTTTATGCATTCGTACACAATGATGTTTACAGGGGCAACTAAATGACTGGAACAACTGGAAGGATCACGAGCCATTCTCGGAGTTTTTATTAATAAAAGTTAAAGACGAAATTAAAGTTCGGTACGGATTTTGGAGCATGCAGACACGCCGTAGCACTTCTAGGACACAAAGAACTTTCGGCTACGGATTAACGTGTTTCTCCCTCCCTGCTCTTGCCACTCCCTACCCACATTTTCAGAAAAACGTGAATGCCGTGATGTCCGCCAAAAACGTACGAACTACAGCGTATAAACACGGACGGTGTGTTGTGACCGAGGCTCTACACAACATGATACGGAGGAGCAGCCACGTCAAATACTATGGATCCTTTTATGCGCTGCAGTCGAAATCTATGGTGTAAATATACTCGCCACTATAAGTTTGACAGGGAAATACGGCAGGTAAGAGCTCAGCGTGTATACAAAACGATGAGTTACAGTGTTTTTGCCCAGTAGATATCGAATTCTAGATACAATGCCAATATTTCACTGTTTTTCACTTCAGACTCGCGTGTCATGGGTGGTTGACGATATGAAAACCTTTTTAGAGTAAGACATAATTTGTCAGTGATTGTCCACAATAGACATGACTCATTTTCTGCACCGAATCAATAGCTCATCAGTGAACGTAAGGGCCTACCAGATATTTGGAAAGAATGAGGGGTGATGACATATGAACACGTAATTCTGCCTTGCCGTCTAATGTTTTCAAGTTGTTTTTATGCTTCTAACAATGATGCGCCCCTTCTAGGTTGATCAACTTTCGAAACTTTATGGCAATGTATTTCATAACGTGAATACTTCTTTTCTACTGTTAGCAATACCATTTACATATTCGAGCTCAATAACATATTTATATGTAAATCTCTTTCCACGGTTTACGAGATGTAGTATCGTAACACAATACACACGTTACAGCCTTTGAACGTTTTGCGACTTTTTTTCCCCCAAATTTCAAGAACGAAATTGAGTTCTTCATCACTTAGGTTTTATATTTGAACAGTATTATAAAAGAGTTAGTGAAATAGTACATGAAACTATCAAAGTCTAAAATCTTTTTGACAAACGTCATTCTTGATGTGAATACTACAGTCGCGTTTTTAACATCAAATGTTACCAATGTCGTGATGTACTAATGACAATGAAAATAACACAGGCTTTCAAGCAAGAGATTACTAAAATAATATGATAGCAATCTATGTATCAGTGTAGATTGCTATCATATCATATTAATAATCTCTTACCTTAAAGATTACTTTGCTACTTCGTGCAAATACTCGACCGCTTATCTGTATACATTTCAGCTTCAAAATGAGGACACAATATGACTAAAATCCTCCGGAAAAGGCGGGAAGATAGATATCACAATGAATACCACAATGAGGGACGTAACAACGGACTAACATATTCACAAACGGAGAGACACACGGACATCCTGAATACATGTCTTCTGATACCAAGCTGGCCAGAGGCATGAAAAACTTCGTAAAATACCACTCGCTTACCAGAGATATCTGGAATATAGACTTACGCACATGCTGAGCAGGAATACGTGACACCAAGCAGCCATATCATGGTATCTTCGTGAGCACTCCCGGTGTCAGTATGCCTGCTATTACTATACGAACACTGTGGCTGGAAGAGATTTCCCAACAATCAGCCAGTAGCATTTCCACATATTTCGGCTATGACACTGACATCGAACAACACTTCACCATTAATGATAGGTATACATTGCTTACAACGTCATTACCCTAAAACAAGTGAACAGTATATCAAGTTTCATTCTGTTTTCAAACCAGCATACACGACAAATCACAGACAGCTCATGAGACTGTTCGGTGATAGTTGCAGCCTCGAGCTCATCGCACATTACACCGTATTGGGTCATTTTTCATTTATATGGTTGCTATCCACATTTTCTATACAATTCTATACTTCAGATTATTTACAAAGTGATAATTAAATAAAGACCACAGAAATAATACAATCACGTCTCGTTACACCCACAGTAACAATCAAAGAATACAATATTTGTGTACACGACATTGTTATTCATTATCTATACATCAATGGAATCAAATGCTCGTATCGTGTGAAACAAAATTCCATCGACCGTCTTACGTTTCAAGCCTGCGCGGGCTCGGAGGTCTGTACATCATGTTGGCATTGGAAGTTCTCTAACATGGATATGATGGTGATTACAATAACGAATCCCATAGTCATCTCTCTAAATACAGACCTCCTTTCAGTGTAATGTAGGTCTATTCCTACATTGTTGATACCGACTGACCGAACAAATGCATTGCTATTTGATCTAGTACGAGTCTTAATTTGTTCATTCGCAGCTTAGATATTCATGTCGCTTCACTAATGAACGGGCAGTGAAAAATAATTGAAATTAATGAGATGAATGTATTCTCCACACAGTTGATGAGCACTTCTGTCAACATTATGGACAATATTTCCAGAATAAGATGTGGTCTGAAAACAACACAATCGATGCATTTGCAAAACCACAGATAACTGCCACAAGCTTTCACCGCATTATTTATAGAACTTTGGATACCAATTTCGCATAGAGTAATGTTCATCCAAATTTTACCTCCTCCAAGGTCGACCAGCATTGTTTACCACGTTCGAGTTTACGTCTAGATTATGCGTCGCGTGTCTTTTTTATTGGCTGGCCTCGGAGACGGGCACACAGATGACCACTGATTCCTTCATGACGCCATTATTGTATCGATGACAACATAATGAGTCAGGAGGAGAATGTCCCGTCCGTCACTAGTGCCTAGCCGCTGTCGTCATAGACACGCCTCCTTCAACTACGAGCAGCGAAAGAAAATCGGCAGAAGTTCCAATCTCTCGTTCTATTCCCACGAAGCAATGTGTAAGCAGATGTCCTCTTACTTCCTAGTCACAGTCTTAATTCTTCTCGCAAAACATGTGTCGGAAAAGAGTCACCACAGCCTTACCATAGGAGTCCTCCTAGCAGTCACTCCGCCGCTCGTTTCTCCTAAACTTCCTCATGCGATTGTCCCACGGGTCTCTCCACTTTAGGACCACGCTACGATTATCAACGATCACTCCATCCTGTGTACCAGGGTTGGATGACTTATCCTCCTCTCCAAGTATCAGGTACTTGTGGCCCAGTCGGATCTTTGGACATTTGCAAGTAAGGTCCCGGTGCCTGACATAGAGGAAAGTGTTTCCCCTTCGTAGCCGCTGTTCTCCCTTCTTATAGACGGTGATGATGTTGGCTGTGAATTTCACCCACTCCTCTTCCATCTCTCTCGATAAGATGTGCGCGTGAACAACTGGAAAAGTAGCAAATGAAATAGGCGTCATGTAAATAGAAATATAATGGTGCTTCACGAACTATTCATGTAGTATTCACATTTTCATAACGTGTCTATTCTGAAAAGGTCGACATATACAACTGTAGTTAAATCGTGCCAGCCAATTGCTTGACAGTGGAAAGTGTTTTCTCGTACAATTTTCGTAAATGGAGTCGCTTCATCGATGGATACGGTAAATGAACTGTTTGTGGGCAGACCTTCTTCCGTACCAGAGATTGTCAACATGTCACATGCGAGGTCACATGCCCTCTTTAAATTTAGCTATTACTGCTCAGTGTGTCATGCGTATTCATTTTTATTATTGTGCAATGCATTTTAATACATTTTTTTTAAATAAGCGAATATGTATTGACATCTCCATCCTCGAGAAAATTAACAGAAAAAAGGGAAACCGTAGAGTTTTGAGATGTCTTTTACACTCCTGCGCATTTTTTATATGTCTTCCCTGTATCAAATAAAGCTTGCATGACATTACAGCTTGTAACAATATCAAATAAGCGTACTATATGCTTTGTTTTCCCTGATGTTGCGAACTCAACAACGCAACAACGGCGCACGATCCTCTATGAATAGAACTTGGCAAAGAGAGGTTTGCTCGTTCCCTGCCACATGCCTGCATGACTCTATGAGATTCGTGGAGCCATGTGGTCTTGAAACGGGAAGAGTGCCCTGAGGTGACGGGGAGGATACAACAACAAGTAGGAAACATTTGATACCATTTTCATTCAGCTGTCACGACGAGAGCTTGCCCGATATGATGACATGAACCACAATCCCAGAATATTGGCGAACTTCTATCACTCCTTTGATTGGAAAAGAAAAATCATTCTGTTCACGGAAGGATCGTGTGATCGCATCTCCGTAAACCTACATTATCACCTCACCCACGCCATGGTGTCGATTAGATTTCGATGTGATTTGAATATATTTCCACACCATGATCATATTCACCGAACAAAAAGGGTGAATCAAATGAACAAAATCGAACAGGTTTCATCAAACTCGGACATAAAGGAAGAAATTTATAAAATGTTATAACGAAAAAGCGTCAAATGCTTTGAGAACAATGATATTGGTTGCGCAGAAGATGTCATAAAATCATATAAAAAGTGATTCAATCGAAGGCATCAGGTTTTTCTTTTTTATCTATTTGAGGTCCAATCAGTGTAATACTACCTCTGAGGTTAACCTATTTTACTTTTATGAAACCTATTTTACTTTTATGAAAACCATTTTGTACATAGGGTGGATTGTAGTGACAGTTCACGCACCGTTACGCGTCCCCTAAGAAGGAGTTTTCATTTTCTTGCGACTTTCCTGTTTAAAGATAATTCTACTTGAAGAAGGTCGTTACATCAGCTTTGATTGGAAGCATTTTGGTGCGAACGTTGATATTCTTCGCCCATACGAGAGTCGCATTCGCTAGGGCAGACAATCGAGGTAAAGGAAGATAAACTGAAGTATGACCTTACCATAATCTTTTCTGCAGTATTTCTTTTGACTAATTTTTCTTGTCGAGGCAGCACACTTTCTCGGACATTCTCCGTCTGTACAGGAAATAGAAAAGGGAAGTGGTATAAACCATGTCGGACTGGGTTTGATTCTATGAGCTTCAATGATTTACGTATTTAGTAGATAATGTCCACACAATACACACGAACAAATATAATGTACATTACTACACACTTCAGGAACATGAATAATTATGACAAGATATGACAGAGGAGAAACTTTATCTGTTTTCATCAAAGGCGGGTCGTCTGAAAATACGAGAGGAATGGCACATTAAATCTCATAAAGAATAGTAAATGAACTGTCTTGATGATATCTGGAAGACAATAAAGCACGCACGCTATTCCCTCTTACAGGACATGTTCACCCTCATATACATGTGGATCGAGTGAATGCAGCAATATTAGTAGAACACATCCGTGAAAGCTTGAGGAAAATCAGATTGTCCGTTCAAAAGTTATGAATTTCTTAAGTTTCTGCGCAGTCACTGCTGGATGAGAAGACTACTACAGTCTATGATGTCACACGAGTAGAACGATATAAGAAAATAATATCAAGAGAATCTCACAAAATTTCTTCTTTTTTTAAAGTAGGGCCAACACGTTCTCTCAATGGTCACGGACGTATATTAAGGGTAATATCATTCCTCCTGCCTTCTAAAAGAGGCAAGTCAAGTGTTTTTCATTATGCGAAAAAGTGAAAATACGTCGAATTTTCTTTCCATTTTCTTTATATCAGTCTACACATGTGGCATCACAAGCTGTAGTAATCTTCTCATCCAGTAAAGGCGGCACTGAAACTTCAAAAATGTATTACTGTAGAACGAATTGTCCGATTTTCGTCAAACTTTCATTGGTTTGTTCTATCGATATTGCTACATCTTCTCAATTCACATGTATTATGAAGGTGCAATAGCACCTCAAAACATGTCAGTTCATCTCCTTCTTTAGGGCAATCTGCCTCTTTGAATCCGGAAGATCATTGCGGATATCAGTTCTTAATTCCTTGTTGCACCAAAGGTATTGACTGAATTGGTATTTACTTTAACATGACAAAAATCGGAGACCATCTGACTCATATTGATTGCGTCTTTTTATCCTGACTAATGGACCGCACCCTGTTGATACATGGTACCAGCCTTTCCCGTAAGTTTCATCTTGTCGTTGCATCTTGTGTCATCTATACACCTTAATAGTCAAACTGGTCAACAGCACTGAATAACAGTCAATAGCTTCTGGTAGCCTGGCGTTTGGTGGCAACCCGGAGGGTGATCTATTACTTGGTCTACTCCCACTTCGTCTAATAGTCATTTAGTCTCACCCACACGGTCTCATCCTGTTTCGTCTACAACCAGTTCGTCTAATGATCATATACTAGTAGTCCAATAAGCCAGTTCGTAGTTCCACTTTGCGCATGAGCAGAAAAAGGTCATTGGTACCAAAGCAGATGATGGTTTTTAAATTCACGGAGATAAGCATCTGTCATATAATGATTATTCATGCAATCCTTGTACATGATACTTGCCATTACATCCACCTGACTGCAAACCTGGTACAGTGTATTTGGCATTACGAATATAAACATGTTTTTATGCATTCAATGCAATACAAAGAAATGGATGCTTCCCCGAGGGTTATTTGACGGACCATTCTGGTCACCTGGTCTCGCTGTGCAAGATCAATTTTGTTTAACACGAATTCCATAAATTGTTACGCCGGGCAAACCTACCGGTATGCATTATGTTGCTTTGAATGTGAGTGAAGTGCCTAATCAACTAAGAAAATAGAAAGGTCATTTGTACCAACGTGCACATGGGCTAACTACGAACTGGCTTATTATCCTCATTACCAGTTGGTGTACTTCCAGATGGACTATGCCCATTTCGTCTAATACCCACAGTTTATTAGACAAAATGGAAAAAAAATGAGTCAAAATTGCAATTAGACCATCTGGTCATTAGACAAAATGATAATTAGCCAAACTGGACATTAGACCAAGTGAGGATTAAAGCAAATGGGCATTTAACGAAATTGACAGTAGACCAAATGAGTGTAGCCGTAGTGGTGTTAGACGAACTGGGAAGGAGACCATCTGATATTAAACCAAGTGGCAATAAACCATCCCGAGCACGTTATCGAATATCCATCGCGTGCACTGAGTGTGTGACCTCGAACACTCTGTCCTCAAGAAGTCACTCACCGCGGCCATTATGCTACCTCTTGGTTTACTGTGATGAACTGAAGTTAGGGCAACATCAAGTCATCCCGTGTTGCGCTGCTAATAATGTTTTTATCGTTCATACGAAAGTTGTACGTTATTAATAATAATGACAAAACACAATATTAGTTGTTTATGTATTTTACAGGGCAAGTATGGTTTGAGCGCATTTAATGTGTTACAATAACATGTACTTCCGGTATTAAGCGCGAACATCACATAAATATACCATGTAAAAATTCGCAACAGCAGTCTTCGATATATGGAATTCAGGATATGACTTTATACGTAATACAGTGGAGATAACGCTTGAATGTGTCAAAGATCGGGGAAAGCACGACGCAGCACACGGAGGCTGATTGTTTGCGCAAAATTATGGTGGTTTTGCGATGTCTATAATTATGTCTGATAATTATTTTGTCCTGAGAACAGAATAGTCTGCATTGGAAACAGATACCCCTTCGGACTCCTGGCAAGACTGCCGTGCATTTGTGTCTGATTTGCACCATCGTTTTCAAAGCACAAGCGCAATTGTACGTTACCGAAAACAAACAAAATAGAAACAACAACAACAGCAAACCAACAAATATAAAGAAAGCTAACGTACCTTCGGGAACATTAGGTTCCTGCTCTGCAGACGGCTTGCTTGTAATTCGAGGCAGCTCTGAAGACGAAAAAAAGTGGGTAAAGTACTTACAGAAAGCAAAATACATGAATATCTCAGTACGAGGAAAACACTAAATAACTACTTCACCAGCAGCTATGGTGGAACTGATGTAGCTGTGAATGTCACTAATGACATTATATCCCCTACGGGACGTCCCTTGAGGTGTGAGGAAGTAAAGAAAACTCCAAACCTCGATACGAGAGTAATTAAGAATTAAGTCGCTGGTTTATATATACAAGAAGAATTGGGGGCAGGCATTCAATAATAAGGAAGAAACATCCATAAACTGAACGATCTGAAACAGACAGTTCCTTTAATTTCATCCGTTACCATAAATTCGTCAATTATCAAGTTACGGTTGTTACTTGCAGGTACGACGCAACTTCAGCAGGTCTACCACCGTCATCTACACATGTCTCAAGGCTACCACTTTGTGTAATCACATACATTTCTAAAGTGAAATAATGCCACCATGTCCCCAATACGCAAATTACACCTGACATACCCAGTCCATTTCACACGACAGGACCAAGCTACATAGCTGTTTGATAGTTTGTTTGTCTTGTGTGTGCGCGCGCGCGTGTGTGTAGGTAAACAGTACCTTACTCTTGAAAACCTGAGTATCACACCTCAGAAATCCCCAATTAAAAGAAACCCAAACCCAACGAGAAATGTGGATTGAGTGAAAGCAGCAACATTAGTAGAACACATCGGTGAAAGTTTAAGGAAAATCGGACAATCGATGCAAAAGTTATGAATTTTTAAAGTTTAGGTGCTGGAACTGCTGGATGAGGAGACTACTAGGGGTTATGACGTATGTATGGACAACAATATAAAGAAAATATAAAGAGAATTCCACAAAAATTCACTTTTCATGAAAATTACACAGTCCATCAACTTGATACTGACGTATGTTAAGGGTAGCAATTATTCTCCCTGCTTTCTGAAAGTGGTTAGTCAAGTGCTCTTTCATAATACTAGAAAAGTTAATTTTTGTGGAATTTTCTTTATATTTTCTTTATATCGTTGTCCACACATACGTCACAACCTCTAGTAGTCTCCTTATCTAGCGGTTCCAACACCAAAACTTTAAAAATTCATAGCTTTTGCATCCATTGTCCGGTTTTCCTCAAACTTTCACTGATGTATTCTACTAATGGTATTAGACTGCTTTCATTCAGTCCACATTGCTCTTTGGGTTTGGGTTCCCTTTAATAAGCAGTGGCAAGGGAAATGACGGTATTCTCTGGTTACAATGTTATCTTTCATCATCAAAACTAAAATGAAAGACAATTGCTCTGTTGTTGTTTTTTGGTTTAATCAAATGGCGTATGAGCGTGTACGAGTTGTACTCTAAATTTGCTTCGATTTGGTATCAGAGCTTTAGAACAACGACGGCTGTATAATTAATTGATTTATTATCTTCCTCGTCATTTTCGAAGTAATCTAGACGACAAATACAGGAGACCCGGGGGTCTCGCGCTCACCTGAGTATCGCAAGTTCACCTTCCATGCATTCTTGCAGACTCTTACCTGAGAACATTGGAAACTTGGGGGGGGGGGGCAGCTTTGAGAGCTGGGGGCATGGTGTCCATTTGCATATTCCATCACACTGGTCAAAATACCTGCCAAGTACACTGTACTTAGAAAGTTGGACTCTGCAGTTTCGAAAAAAAAAAGACTTAAAGCTCTATCACTTCTGATGTATAGAGAAGAATATTACTGAATATTCCCTAATTTAGGAGGTTTGGGCCCCCTGGGTCCCCAAGGGGCGTATGGCGCCCATTCGAACACATTGAAATCCTATCCCCCTAGGAATGCTACTTGCCAAGTTTGATGAAAATCGATTATCTTGTTTTCAAGAAGAAGATGAAAATGTACAATTTAGGCCCGCATTTGGATCCCTCCCACCCCCCCCCCCCACGACTCCGGGGGGGGGGGGGGGGGGAGGGATTCATGGTATCAACTTCACTTCATCACTTCTGGTTCTAGAGAAGGAGATTTGTAAATATTCCTTAATGGGGGGGGGGGGGTGTGGGCTCCCTAGGGGGCCCCAAGGGAAGCATGGTGCACAGTTGAACAAATTGAGATCCTCACCCCCTAGGCATGCTACCTACCAAGTTTGGTGAAAATCCATCAAGGGGTTTTCGATAATAATCATAAACATGTACAATTTAGGTCCCCCTCCGCTGGGTCCCAAGGGGGGCACCCCTGATTCCGCCATGTACAAACTTGAAACAACAGTTATCAATGTACTAAATCGTAGTATTAACTTCGCTCTATCACGTCTGGTTCTAGAGAAGAAGATTTTTTAAAGATTCCTTCATGGGGGGGGGGGGGGCAGGGTGCCCAATTGAAGGAATTGAGATCCTAACCCCCTAGGGATGCTACCATACCTGCCAAGTTTGGTAAAAAAAATCATCAAGAGGTTTTCAAGAAGAAGATGAAAATGTACAATTTAGGCTCCATTACCAGGACCCCTCCCCTGGGTCCCATGGGGGGCACCCCTGATTCCGCCATGAGCAACTTGAAACTACAGTCATCAATGTACTAAGTCATAGTATTAACTTAGCTTTATCACTTCTGGTTGTAGAGAAAAAGATTTTTAAAGATTCCTTAATTTTGTGGGGTTTGAAATGCTATTTCGGGAGGCTATAAGTCCCTCGACTTCGTCCGGGACTTATAACCTCCCTCAATAGCATTTCAAACCCTTCGGGTGGAACATTCGGTATGTTCCCTCTCCCGCCAGTCATCATCTATATAATGTTCATCGGGACGAGGACTGGAACAAACAAGACTAGAATGCGAAGGGGGGGGGGGGTGGGGGGGGTGGGGGGGGGACAGGATCTACCCACGGCGCACTACGTTTCGGGCAAACGGGGCTGCTGTGACCACCGGGATCATTGTGTAAACGCATCTCTATCAACGTGTCTGTTGTAAATATTGTGTGCACTGGCCTGTCTCCTTGAATTCTGTAAAAATGAACGTCATCCCTGATTTTGAAAATTGCAATTGCCTATCATGCATGTATACTAGAATTGGAATAATCATTCACTCTTTTTTTTTCACTTTGATATCTATACGAAGTGATAAGTAAAAGCCGAAAATCAGAGGCGACATGTTACATCCTACACTATTTACCACATTGTATTCAAAACAGCGATAGCCACAGCAATCACCATGACAGAAGGCAAGTTAAGGCTTTAACTGAGTCCCAAGAAAAGTTCTTTATAAATCAATTTTCATAACCTTTGCTAATCCCGAACAAGGTAAATTTACAACAGTTACACGTTTTTAAAAGTGCTTTGTCGGCTGAAGGAACCTTCAGTTCGAAGTTATTTGTGGAAATCAATCACTTTAGCAGCCTTGAAATTATTCCTGCATCCATTAAGGCAACATGGGTTTTCAATAAAATGCAATTAAGATGGTTATCGTTTCCGTCTTTCAAAACGACTTATTCACTGAAATCTGACAAATTTTCCGTGTCATATATAGTGTTACTATTTTGCAATGCACCGCTGCCCCTACACTTTTTCTTATCTTTTTTTTTATTCTTTCAAACGAAAGGTATTGCTAAATAACAAAATGTTGCGGCGTTTCATCAATAATAGGCATATGCTGCATTCAAGCCGCAGAAAGGGTCTGCGACAAATAGTGCGGACAACGTTGTCATGGGAAGTCCACAAGAAGGTGCCTCGGGGGACAAAGTGTATGGCTCAACAAATGGAGAGGACTGTTTTCATACTGGATAAGGATATTCATGACGCAAGAAGACTGCAAATTGATGTGGTAAGGAAATCTGTTCACCTTTAATCTATTGCGGCTTTTAGCAAACATCCACAATATAATTATACTCCAAAAAATGTACAAATGATCAACAAACTCTTGATTTTTTGTTACGTCATTCGGGTGGACACAGAATATAATAGCAATAAGCGTAGAGTAACTGACATCAAATACAAATTCTCACTCTAGTCTTCAGTATTTACAGCTAGGTAAAAATATGATTTAGTAGTGTGATGTTTATGCAACATCAGGACGGTCTTGTCTCAGTAGGCAATGCCTTCCTCTTTGTTTACACGGTGAAATGTCATATATGGTAAATAATAGCTGACATGAGGGGGTAGCTACACGCAATTGGTTGATTTGCAAATGATGTACACACATCCATCCTGGTGAATGATTTAGCAATTTAGACTTGTTGTAATCAATTGTTATTACACAGTACAGGGTAGTGTAAGAACTTGACTATTCAAAACACACTTAAAAGATTAATAGCCTCAGGGTCTTCTGACTAGGGATACGATTCGTCAAAATCGTGTCTTCTTTGGTTTAGATATCAATAAATGTCATAGTTTACAGCAATTGTCAGTGTACAATGATATCTTGGTTACAAGTGAGTGAAGTCCACGCTGAAACAACCTTTCCAGCCACGGAGGCTCTCCAGGAAGGAGATAGTTTGCATTCATCGAACGCCGTGGCTTTGGCTCTTGCATGACCCGCAATTCTCACTTTGTGTGTTCGCAATTCCATTCCATTTTTTTTTTTTTTTTTTGCCGTCTTTCACTTCCACAATCAGAAGAGAAAATAGCATTCTAATGCTTGAATAAATACGACGCATTTCGTCTGTCTGCTTGAAAATAGGTTTGTACTTGGATTGGAACGCGTCTGCTCATTCGGCACCTGGGCGAGGCTCGCGTTACCAAAAGACCGCCGCCAAAACTTGCCCCAATGCGCAGATTTCATTTCAACCATTTTCCCTTCACTCTTTCCGTGTTGTTTGTTCTTTATTTGTCTGGGTGTCGTATCTTTCACTAGCGTTATGGCCAGATTAGGATCGGCGAGGCTTACTGCTAAGGGAACCGTTAGAGAATTGGAGCAGAGAATTAGTTTTTTTACCATCCTTTCTGGGATGGAGAGAAAGAATGAAATGAAAGGAGCGATATACGTTTTCTCATAATGTTGGGAGGTTATTGGGGTATTTGTCAAAGTATGCGATTGTAGCGTCTGAGCTCTTGAGCTGGTTTCTTTCTACAAAATTCATTTTGCATTATGGATACATTCCAATCCATTATACGGAAATTCATTATATATATATATATATATATACATATATATACATACATACATATATACATTAACAGGGCTCGACATTATAGCGGTGACAAGGGGCCAACAAATTGCATTGTCGGGCCACCAAAAGAAAAAGTTAGTGTCGAACCTTGATATAAATGCATGTAAAGGTTTTCTGCTCGGGGTCTAAGAAGACATTGGTTCACAGGTGCCAGGTAAAAATGTCAGAGGTAAATATGTCAGAGGTAAAAATGTCAGAGGTAAAGATGTCAGAGGTAAAAATGTCAGAAGTAAAAATGAGGTAAAAATGTCAGAAGTAGAAATGAGGTAAAAATGTCAGAAGTAGAAATGTTTTACCTCTGACATATTTACCTCTAACATTATTACCTCTGACATTTTTACTTCTGACATTTTTACCTCTGACATTTTTACCTCTGACATTATTACACCGAACCTGTTCACAACAGTAGTAATTAAGGAAGCTCCGTGAAAGACGTTGTTTTAACGAATTTTTGCCCATAGGGTTTTGTCAAGTTAATCATACCATCTTGAGAATAAAATCTGCCATTAACTTGGCAAAGGTCTCTGGGCGAAAATTCGTTAAACAACTTCTTTCACGGAGTTTCCTTAATCACTAATGTTGTGAGCCTATATATATATATATATATATATATATATATATATATAATAATGTCATATGGTGTTCAAACGTATGCAAATATATATATATATATATATATATATATATATATACGTTTGAACACCATATGGCTTTAAGATCCCAAGAGACGCTTGAACGTATGCATTTTATATCCAAAAGAGAATTACAGAAGAAACCTAATGAGGTTGCTGTTCACTTATGAAAGGAAGTCAGAGAAAACTATTATGTAAAATATAGTAAAGAATACTAAGTACATTTAAAACACAAGTAATAAAGCTCATGTTGATTTCACTACATAGGCAAACACTTCCAATTAATTCAAAAATAAAAAAGAAACAAATCTAAAAACCCGTCATACTGCACATGAATGGTTAAATGCCAAATCAGTTTTCTAGGATTCGTACAGTAAATGAATAGAATTCCTTTTCCAGGTACATGTATCACACTCAGTCGTTGGCTATAACGTTGCATGTAAACACTGCTTTCATATCATCTTATATTAACGAATTTACTGTGTCTTTGTTTCATCAGTTACATTCAGACATTTTCTTTGACTACTACAATGCGTTTTGACGTTGTTCCCCACACATGATGCAGCAACATACGCACATAAACACATGCCATTGCCTCTTAATTTGAAGAAAAGTTTCTTGTTGTCGTTGAAATGCCACAAACGGTTTCATGGTACTGCTCAGGACGCTCTTTCATGTTTAAGCAAACAATGTCATACTCTTAAGGGCTGCCAAATAATATATATTACGAATATGACTTTCGGAAGGAAAAACCTCCACTGAATGTAAACTGAAGTAAAGATATGGTACGAACAGAGATCCTTTCTGGTTATTCATGAAGGTAAATATCACTGCATGTACCTGGTGAAATGACTTTATTAATGCTTCCCGAGTGATTGCTCACAATAATTATGGGAAACGGGGGAACAACGAAACCAGCAGGGAATACTTATGACGCACTTCACGAACAGTGATAAAGCGAATGGAACACCAAACAATTGTCAACCAATGGGATTGCGCATAACACAGGAAATGTATGCATGGTGTGTGAACAAAATAAGGAAGATTCGATGACAGGACATATGTCATAAGAAATAATCGATCAATAATGAATAACTGAGGACTGAATGAGTGCCTTTGACGTACACGGGCTTTTCTCAAACCAGCACGTTTCTCGGCCATGTCCATCAGAACACCTATTTTCTCGTTAATGTGCTGATTAGGGCTGTTACACATGCTTTAAGTGCGTAGTGAGAGCATGAGCGCATGATGCAAGATGATAATTACCTTTGATCCCTATGAAGGAGTAGGAAGAGGTTGCCAATGGGTGTGAAGTGAAGATGGTCATGAAGATGGAGATAATGATGATCAAGACATGGATAATGGGAAAAAGAACGAAATATCGGTGACGAAAATCTCGAAAGAATTAATGAAGAGGAAACGACAACATAAACAATGTCTTTGTAGCACATCTGAAATTGGAGGTGTTAAGGCATGAGTTCTGTGCAAAGGGATAGGCGGTAGTGTAATGCACTTCATCAACTACCAAACATACAGCAGTTCCGCGGGAACGAATTAAGGTGCAATTCAGCGAGCCTTGATGCTCGCTTATCATGAGTGCAGGGTGCATGGGATCATTACTGTTTGTGCAAGACAGTATCGTGATGCTGTTTTATTTGATTTGAGGCACACGAATTACATTGTCTTTGTGTCTTCACATTTTGTTTGGGACATACGCACAAGACTGAGCTTGTTGCGCTCTACATATCAAACTACTATCAGTATGTCGTAGAGCGAAGTACTGGTTAAGGAGCTTATTACATGATAAAATGGAAAATCTGTTATGTTGAAAAGGGGAAATCGAAAATACACTGCTGTTTTCTAGGGTCACTATATATATATCGGTTTGTTGTAGAATTAAAACTGTGACCTTCGCCAAGAAATAAATGATTCTGTCTTTTGGGGGTTTCTGTTTCTTGGCAGATAACCGGTGCCACAATGTCGGAATCGGGAATAGACCTACATTTGCGCATTCTTACCTTTGACATTGTAAACTTCAAAATGATAGCTTTTATATCTATTTACCGATTTTTTTCGTATCAAAATGTTCAGTAATCCAAGAACAATGACTTATAGGCCTCTGTTACATACTAATGTCACGATTCCCATAATGCAGGTGAATTCAAATGGGCTATTATTGATTTATGCAGGGAGAAACAAATATGTGCAGAAGCATCACTAACAGTGCGATCTCAACCTGCGGACTCTGCATGTCACGTATATGTGCCATTGCCGTGCAAAATCATAAAATCAAATGAAGATTTGAGAAGAATGACTTTAATGTAAAGATAAAGGAGAATACGTCACTCACTTATACATGGGGCTACAGGTGAGCGGCTTTGTTGGAATCCAAGTGAACACCTGTTGCAAGTGAGTCCCGTAACGCCATCCTTACAGGGACACTGACCGGTCGTCTGGTTGCAGATGCTGCCGAGGGATCCAATAGGATGACAATCACACGCTAATTGGAAAGAAAGCGGAAACGTATACGAGCTCAGAATTACGATATGAGATACCCATTAGTGTATGTTATTTTCTCCTTTATGTTATACTCTTTGTACTGACACGGCAGTCGTCTCCAGGATCCATGTCAAGCGTGGCAAGAACATGAACACGACACGTTTATGACAACGCTGATAGCACATGCGCAGCACGCTGAGTGATGACTAATAACTTCAGAGCAATCAAAATGAAATGCAAATTGAGCTTGGAATGAGAGCAAATAAAATAACAGCGGTACAAGCTACACGGTAACAAAAGCGAAATGGAACTGCAACGCACACTCATGACACAACCATGCCAGCTACTATCAAAACATATTACACTGGTTACAAGTTCTCTCGAACTGTCACTGACGACAATCATCGGTTACATAGAGGTGGGATAGGAGGTTGATTACTTTAGTATCTTGAGGGAGCTCTGGAAGAAAATGTGCTAGTCTGCAAAGTTTTCTTTGTTTGTCTTGTGAATTCTAAAATTTATATATATATATATATATATACGAAATAAACATTTACACAGAGGACCTGATGATAACGAGTAAACCCTAGTGTGTGTGTCTGTATATGTATTAAACATGTGTGTGTGTGTGTGTGTGTGACTCTTTTGTCTGCGTAAAGATTTTAGTCTGACCAATATTCCGTATTCGTAATTCTTTATTCCTTGTTTGTCTTGTGAATTCTAAAATGTATATATATATATATATATATATATATCAGCCAAATAAACATTTACACAGAGGACCTGATGATAACGAGTAGACCTTACATGTGTGTGTCTTTATATGTATTAAATATGTGTGTGTGTGTGTGTGTGTGTGTGTGTGTGACTCTTTGGTCTGCGTAAAGATTTTAGTCTGACCAATATTCCGTATACTTATTCTTTATTCCTTGTTTGTCTTGTGAATTCTAAAATGTATATATATATGTATATATATATATATATATATCAGCCAAATAAACATTTACACAGGACCTGATGATAACGAGTAGACCTTACATGTGTGTGTCTTTATATGTATTAAATGTGTGTGTGTGTGTGTGTGTGTGTGTGTGTATGTGAAGTAACTAAAGTAACTAAAGTAACTAAAGTAACTAAAAATGAATGTTATGAAGTTTTGAAGGAAATGAAAGTTAATAAGTCTCCGGGAAATGATGGATTTACTGTGGAGTTTTATAATACTTTTTGGCCAGTTTTAGGAGATATTTTAGTTGAAACGCTAAATGAGGCATATAATAGGGGGGAACTGTCTACATCTCAAAAGCAAGGAGTAATTACACTTATAGAGAAGGAAGGTAAAGATGGTATGTATGTTCAAAACTATAGACCTATTACTTTGTTAAATGTTGACTATAAGATTTTATCAAAAATATTAGCTAAAAGGATTCAAAAGGTGTTACCGGAAATTATTCATCATGATCAAGTAGGCTATATGAAAAACAGAAATATCGGAGAAGCTGTAAGAATAATAGATGACATTCTTTTTCATGCATTGGAACATCCTTGCGGTTATTTAGTTGCGGTGGACTTTGAGAAAGCATTTGATTCGGTAGCGCATATCTTTTTATTTAAAATTCTGCAATTATTTGGTTTCGGGAATTCATTTCAATTTTGGGTTAAAGTCTTGTACACGGATATCAGTAGCTGTGTTATGAACGGTGGAAACTCAACGGGGTACTTTAATATCAAACGGGGTGTGAGGCAGGGTGATCCTCTGTCTCCATATATATTTTTATTAGCTATGGAAACTTTAGCTGGAGCTTTAGAAAAGATAAGGATATTAATGGAATTAAATTTGGTCAAAATGAAATAAAACAAATTTTATACGCGGATGATATTTCTTTGTTTGTGAAAGATGAGGGTTCAATTAAAAGGTTACAATTTTTATTTGATGAATTTGGGAAAATAAGTGGTCTCAAAATAAATAAAGGGAAGACTAATTTCTTATGGCTTGGGGAGGAAAAAGATAGGCCAAATATTCATTTGTTTGGGAATTTTGTTCAAGAAATCAAAATATTAGGAATTTATTTTTCCTTAGATGTTAAGGCAAAAGAGAATTTAAATTTTAAAGAAATATTAAGTAAGATAAAAAGTCTTTTAGGATGGTGGAAAGAAAGAGATTTAACACTTATGGGAAAATACATCTTATGAAAACATTCGCCTTGTCAAAATTGAATTATGTAGCATCACTTATTGTTGTTCCTCAGTGGGTATTTTCAGAAGTCGAAAAAATTACCTTTGATTTCTTATGGCATGGCAAAGACCGTATAAAGAGAAATATTATGTATCAAGATTATGAGTTTGGGGGTTTAAGAATGACGAACTTTCGGTTATTTGTTAAGGCACAACGTATTATGTGGCTAAAACGCCTTCTATATGGAGAAAAAGAAGTTGGGTGGAAATTATTTTTTGACTTCTGTTTTAGTACTGTAGGAGGTAGATTCCTGTTTATGTGTGACTTTGATTCATCTATTATGACAGATAATGTACCACCTTTTTATTCGGAAATATTGAAGGTTTGGCTCGATATCTATAAATATAGACAATTGGAAAATGAGGTTGTAAATCCAATAATATTTAATAATAGGAGTGTACGCATAACAGGTAGGATGTTTTTTCATAGAGATTTATTTGATGCAGGAATAATTACAATACAAGATATATTAGATAACGGTCATTTGAGATCTCAGTCATATTTTCAAAGCTTGGGTCTTGGTTTTAAGGTAGAAGAATTGCTTAAACTGAATGATATATTTAATGCTATACCCCAGAAATGGAAGGATTCTATGAGAGCAGGTACACTTCAGCAAGTTGATTCCACAAACTTTGACTTAAAATTCATTTTTTCTGGTCAGAGAGTAAATTTGCAAGTTTTAAAATCGAGAAAAATATATGAGGCTATGGTGGAAGATTTACAGTCATCTTATGTTTTACAAATCAAAGATGACCACAGTAGCTATGATTATACAAACAAAGAAATAAAAGATCTTTTTATTAAACCGAGTAAGTGTACATTGATAAGAAAATATAGAGAATTTCAATTTATGATGTTACATGGCGTAGTTTACACTAAGGAGCGTTTAATGAAGTTTGGTTTTGTAACAGACAGCCTTTGTTCCTTCTGCCAACATGAGCCTGAAACTTATCTGCATTTATTTTTACACTGTGTTAAAGTGAAACCGTTATGGGAATTCATAATTAATTATTTTGATATAAATGAGTTAAGGAATATGAATTGGAGAGATATATTTGGGGGAATTTCTGGTTATTCAAATAGATCAAAATGTGTAAATACTTTGATTATCTTAACAAAATACATCATTTTTAAATCTAGAACGGGAAATAAGTTACCCACTGGAGAAAAGATGCAAAAGATTATTGTTGAATTAATAAATGAGGAAAAAATCCTTGCGACCAAGGCTGGGAAGCTACATGTACATTTACAAAAATGGGAATATTTTGAGACTTCGTTGAATAAACCAGTCTGAAGCTACGTGCAACGTCTGTGACTTTTAAGAAAATAGTAATGTTTCCATAGTATTCCACTCTTTCTTTTCTTCATTTTTTTTCCCTTTCCTTCATTCCTCCTCCTCTTCTTCTTCTTCTTCTTTTTTTTTTCTCTTGTGTTGTTTTGTATTTTCTCCCCCTCCTTTCCCATGCGTTCCTGTCAGCCTGTTGGCGGGCTGATTATATAACTATATTTACTATATTGTGATGTGTAGGCAAGAGCAGTTAACCAAATTAGGTGCATGTGTATGTGTGTGTATGGGTGTGTTTGTGTGTGTTTGTGTGTTGCATGTGTACAGATAGGGGTGGGGGAGGAAACAGGAAGGGAGGGAACTGGTGGGGGTGGTCATAGGGACTCAGTAAGGGATATGAGTTAGTAGGTGTATGGGCGGGTATTGGTTGATAAATAATATGGTTCCATTATTTATTACTGTATAATTTTGCTGCATAATTCATTTGGATGATTATTAAGATTAATGCTAGAAGAATTGAATTATCACTGTTAAATTTAAGCAATTTTTTTGAGAGCATAGGGGAAGTGACTGTATGTAAATTGATAATTGTTCATGAAAATGTAATTTTTGTTATGTCATTATGTACAGCAATAGCAAATTTGCTATTATGATCACAAATGTATATTTTCGTCATTTCAATTGTAGCAAATGAAAATTGTTATTTTTTTTCTATTACTTTGAATGGAACAGAATAAACATCGTTGAAAAACAAAAAAAAGTATGTGTGTGTGTGTGACCCTTTGGTCTGCGTAAAGATTTTAGTCTAACCAATATTCCGTATTCGTAATTCTTTATTCCTTGTTTGTCTTGTGAATTCTTAAATTTATATATATATATATATATATATATATATATATATAAGGTATATATAGATATATATGTATATACCAGGTATATATATATATATATATATATATATGAGCCAAATAAACATTTACACAGAGGTCCTGATAACGAGTAGACCCTACGTGTGTGTGTCTGTATATGTATTAAATGTGTGTTTGTGTGTGTGTGTGTGTGACTCTTTTGTCTGCGTAAAGATTTTAATCTGACCAATATACCGTATTCGCAATTTTGTATTTAATGAACACAGACAAAGTGGTGTTACTAAGCTACAGTGTGCAAATTATTCACTTTGGCGAGGGAGGCACATGTATTAACAGAAACATGCAAGCTAAGATTGGAATATTCAAACAACACTTGGCCAAATAAAAACTAAAACATTACACTATCACAATGTTGGAGAAAAACAAGGAGTGAAACAAAACCAAATCACTGATCCATCGGACATAAACAGGGCAGATGACGATAAAATAATCACAGTGCAAGTGTACATCACAACGTATGTTCGGTCACCTATGTTTGAACAAATCTAAATGATACACTAAAAACATCTCGACGACCGACTGTCGACTCTAGAGGGAAGTATGAAACGAGTATGCGCAAAGGGGGCAACTGCTGGTTGGTTTCGGTTACCATCGTAACGTGTAGAAAGTGTATTATACATGATGTACACGGTTAGTTACCACCTTGCGACACATCAGAGAGAGGGCTCGGAACAGATGAAAAGTCGCCTGGAGCGTCGGATAAAGCTGAGCGTGAGTGGATGACAAGGATCAGTAAGCACATCGTTAATCTCAAGCTTCCAAAAATTCGTTCTCATTTCACAGATCCGTTCTCGTACACAAAAGCGCGATGGGTTTTACAGGTGCAAAGAGTGCCGCAATATAAAAGCAATGTGACTACAGTACTTTAAACTCGCCTACTAAAGAGAATTTCATCAGAAAATGAAGTTAGTGGATTTTCTTTCGTGGAAAATATGATTTTCTTAAGCTGCAGTAATGCAAATCAAAAACAATACAGTACATAGTGCAATCACACATTTTGCACACGAAAGCAGCGAGCAGCAATGACTGAAACTCCATGCCAAGAATTATAATCTTGTGTAAGGACCCTTAGATTTAAGGTGCCACCTAATCGGATCAAATGAATTGTAAAAGAAAGAATCTCATTCGCAAATGTATTAACACACAGGAAGACTCACATATAAACACACACATAATGCACACACACACACACACAAGTACACAGAAATCAACTGACTTATGCTGTGCATCATCATGGACCAAACTGTGCCACAATATTGATGTAAGATTATTTTTTTAAAATAATGAAACAAGGCAAGGTTTTTTTGTGATAACCTTCATGATGTCATTTACGGAGGATACTTCATCCTCTTGTTGTTCCTGTTACTACAGTCTCTATACCGCGAAATCCCTAAAGAGAACTTTGCGTCATGCAAATCCCTCCAGGGAGACAGTTTTACAGACAGTGTCAAACACATCTTTGATCCAAATAGTGATCTCTTCTCTCTTCTTGCGACGTATTCAAAGCACACTTCGACCATGGAGCTACGTAGCTGCCTGCTTCGACCTCCATGAATAATTTTGTCCGTAGGAAATCAACAATGGATTGAGAGGGGTAGAAAAATTGTTTGAAGTTTAAGTTCGTTGCTTGTAGGAATCTATGAGGGTGTCTACTACTCGTATATCGTGGTAGTAATTTTCAGCATTTTATCTAATCATGTTTCCCTAGTTGCACTTTTTAACAGTAAAAATGGCATATGGCGTCTACCTGCATGCTTGTGGTATTCAAAAAAAATACAGGAAGACTTCATTCAAGCCTGACAGAAATGGAGGAGTTGACTTTAGCACTGAAAAGGTGTGTTATCTATACGTAGAAGCATGGCGTCATGATCAAAGGATCTTAGTAAGCTAGTAACAATGTGTGAATCAGATGCTTACTAACCAGGACTGGACAATTTTGCAACAATAGCCGGCATACCATAAGGCCTCTTTTTTGCCAGCCTTACTTATAGGGAAATGTTGTACATATCATAGGAATAATAAAGGCCTACATAGAAGAATAGGCATGATGTAAATAGAAGAAAAGGAATCATTTACGTAGAAGAATATGAATTTTTATACAATAATGTACGCAGAAGAGGAGGGACCGTACTCTTTGTTTGTCTGCCCTCTCTCACCTAACTTCAATAACAGAAAAGCCTACACGTCTCACAGAGAGAGACAGAGGGGGGGGGGGGGGGGGGGAGAAATGTACATACCAAGACAGGCAGGCAGGCAATATTCCCCTTGTAACCTCACAAGAATGCTACTATTTACCATTATATATTACACAAAACCTGTTCCTAGTGACGTGGCTTTCTTGAAACTATACCATAGCTGCGAGAGGCACCAAGTGCGATTTTCCCCCTTTTGTGTGAATATTCAGTTACATTTTCAATAGCCCGATAATCGTCTTTTCTCACACCTATTAGTTTCTCCAAGAAACTACGGCGCAGAATAAGATTTTCCTTTTATCCCTCACGTCGGTGTGCGCCCGAGGTGCTTTGGATTGCCATGTTTACCTGTGATTAGCACAAGGCTCCCACCCCGTTTGGTCACGCTGAACAAGTCAGTTGCTCGGTTATTGACGTGTCAGAAGCTGAAGTTCTTTTGCTAGGGTATTGCTGGCTGGTCTTCAACCACAAGGATTTCAAAGGCTATATTGCGGTATACAATAATTCTCGTCCTTGCAATGATTTCACTTAAAAGTGTGATAGATTCATGCCACATTGAAGTAGTACAATGGTATAGGAGTCTACTGTCACAGTCTTCATCTGCTGTCACAAATAGTAAGGAGATAGGTGTCGAAATGCTCTTTGAATACCATTGTTAGAAATATCGTTGCTTTACAACAAAAGTCCGGAAGCAAACCTGTTACTTGTAATCCTTCAAATGAAAATGTTCTCACTTTATCAATAGTTCATAGTGTCAGCACGTTTTACGTTTTATCAATGCTGTCATTTAATCGTTGGAACGCCTTTTCAACAAGTACACCATATACAGGAACAAACACCCAACACTTCGACGATCTGTTCAACTATTCTTATATCCCATGCCTATTTCAACAAGACGAAGAAGAAATTATTGAAATACATAAAAATAGGTGTGAGTTTCTTTAATTTGTCTCCCTCTCAAATTAAATTTGTTAAGATCGCAACTGCTGATCTGTAAATTAACAAACATGTCGCAAGAAAGGAACCAGTGGGACTCGAACCTATGACAAAACAGTTTTCCAAATGTTCTTTAAGCTATGTTAACAATTACTCCCGCCAACAACATTCCATTCGATATAGAAATTTAGATTTGACGGGGAATATAACGAAAGGAATATGAGTGGTATATATGGTGGTCGATTAGGTATATTACTAAATTTGCGTAACTAACATACTATAAGATGAAACGCTCATTTTTTAAAGTAACTGTACACAGAAATAGTATACAATCGATTATACGTCCCTTTGAATGTGTTCGCTTCACCGATGCATACCTCTTAGTATAGAGCGAGAAAAAGAAATAACATTGATAATTACATGTACAACAAATATAAACATAATGAACAATACAATGTGCTCTCGCAATTTTGGAAGCTCATCGCTCCGTTTAAAGGAAAAATATTACGTGTAATGATATCATCGCCATGTTTGAGTACTTGCTACATCTTGATGACACATTCACCTATTTTTGTTTATACATGAATACACCCTATCTCTTTTTGTTTTTACAATTTTCATTGTCCTTTCAAGAGCAATTATTTTCAGGTTACCTTGAGAAGACAGAACATACTCAAAGAGAGCAATAGTAGAGGTTTCATTATATTCTGACCTAAAAAAGAAACAAGTTTGTGGAATTTCAGAGTTCACACGTATTCACAAAACAGATATGATCAGTAGCCAACTATATGGAAGTTAGATGAGGTATTGACATAATTGCCTCACAAGACTGTCATTAAGCTACACACATTTACTTTTTGAGATGGAAACAAACAAGAGCAAAGAGAACAGAATTATTCACAACAGCAGTGGGCTATCGACTACGATGCCGGTATAATCACTTAATGACTAATCTGCCGTCATTACAATGGTCTTTCACTTACATCTCTAAGGTGCTAATATATACCTTACCTGACCGAGGATTGACCTTAAACCATCCTTACAAAAAGAGGGCATCTCCCAAGATATCTATATCCTTGAAACCAAGTGAAATTCTCGTTATATTCACCAAGTGGAAGGCATCGCTGGAATATAACATATTTTCAGCTGAAATTTGGTGACCGTTGAAATCGAACTTTGACCTGGAGCGTTAATTCAAACAATAATTTATTTCTGTTTACGCTGTCTTTTTTTTTTTTTTTTTTTTGCTTTTGCTTTAGTGTTTGTGCTAATAACCTAGCGCAAGTGACTGCTGGGGTAGCTGCTATAGTAGCTGTTTATATTTTTTCTTTATGATGTTTTTGTGCACAAAGCAATATGAAGTTGTGTTGACGACATCATCATCGCATTTATTTTGTAGTCGTCGTTACTAATAATTATCATAAAGAACTATTGGGTGAAAGCATGTGTAACTTTAAGCCTCCATGACTTTCTCACTGGGGTTCCTATTTTGAAGAAGCTTCTTTTACCAGTTCATTCGTCTAAATTCTTTTCTCTTTTTTTTCATCAAAGTCGACTTGAAGATGGTGTGGAATTGCTCTTGAAAGTGTAAGGCAGTGACCTAAATAATGATTCAATAAAATGCACTTCCGTTATCAGCACGGTACGATTTTTTTTAATGGTGCTTTGTTGATACAATGTGTAAGCTATACCTATATATATATATGAGATGATAGCAAATCGTCCCACATACATTGAAGACACCAGTTTTAATCAATGGATCGGATATGCATGAAAAAGTTAATTAAGATTTAACATGGTTTGCTTTCTTCCCATGTTTGACTATCAATCAGACGTGATTTTTCCACTTGTCTGAAGAAAGCCGAACTGCATGGTAAATGTATTTTGAGATTCAATGTGAAGAATTCTGTCATTGCATAGAACGCTTTTAGAATGAGCTGATAAGAAGAATATACAGTATAAGCCCTACTGATATCTCTTCTCAGTGATATTCATTCGATGAATGACTGCTGAGAAATTACATGCGGATTGTCACTTTCATGACGACTTATTACAAATTATTTTGTTCGATAAAACTCTCTTTAAAACTAGAGTAGACGAGACGATGACTAAGAATGAATGCGGCAGACGTTTTCTCGTTCTGAGTTAAAGAAGTTAGTATCCATCTATTTGTACTTCCACCAAGTGGCATAACACTAGGTAGGACTCAGTTGTTCATGCGTGGTTCCATTACCATGTCAGACTTTATTGAAATAGTCATAGCCACGAATTACCGAGGGCAAAAGAGAATATGTGGGAGGCTACTAATTTGACAAAAATGGATATCCGAGAGAAGCAAAACAGTGTCGGTTTCAACGCATAAATAGGGACAATTCTATTACTGCACTTTCGCGGTTCACGGAGCCGTTAATCCGGCGAGTGACGAGTGTATTCTTTTGAATTTAAAACAATATTTGAGTCCTGTTTGTCGGGCGCTAGAAGAAGGTTATGACGACGACAGACAGGTCGGCGATGCAAGAGCAGGGTAGAAAGTGGCTAGCACATTCAACGCGTGATATGAAAGGAACTTATCAGCATTTCAATAGGCTGGTACATTCAGCATAAACGCTTCCATAACTGAACCATCCTGACATGTCTTGAATTAAAGTTTCCAGCTTTTTGTTGTTGTTCAAATTATAATAATTAAGCAATATTTGAGAGGCATCTCTTCGTCAAGTTCAAATTCGTTGATAAAATCGCAGCTTCGTCCCAGTATAAATTCAAACCCCCAAACAGATATCAAAACTGAAAAAATAAGAACGAATATTAAATGAATGAATAAAAAGTTGTTAGTAAGTCCTGGGATATTTGGCTATGTGATTTAGCCACTCCCCTATAGCATCTTCTACGAAAACCATGAAGAATGAACTAAACCTTTTTCAAATCGAACCAATTGATTCATTGATGACGCTCTCGGAGACTTGGGAAGAAATCGAACAAGCATGCATCTCTCAAATATATTGGTTCATAGTCATAGGTTTTGTCTGCTTCGATTAACTCTATTATCATAAGACCAGCAAAAAACAACAAAAAAAAGTGCTAAAAATCTGTCTGAAAAATACTCCGAAAAGACTTTTGACTAAACTCTTCAGGAGGTACCTTCTTGAGTGTAGTGTTTATGTCAGCCTTCAGTCGCTTTATAGATTATAATAGTATCCATTACCTTGATAAAACAATCAAAAATACAACAATCAAAATGGAAATAGCAAAAAAAAAAAATATGCAACCCATTGCTGGTGAACATAGGTACGTTTACCCCACGAAATTTCTCCTGTGATAATAATAATAATAATAATAATAATAATAATAATAATAATAATAATAACAACGTCTCATTTACCCAGGGTAGCCTCTTCAGTGTTACCACTGCTCTACCAGAGGGCCCTGCCATTATTATTACCCTAGCGTTGCCAGGTACCCATTTATACACCTGGGTCGAGAGGGACATGGTGGGTAAAAGCATCTTGTCCAAGGACGTAGGCACTGGGCGGGATTCGAACTCGAGTCCTCCGATTGGGAGCCGGGAGTCTTATCCACTATGCCACAGCGCCCCCACACGTGATAAAGACTCTCTTTGTGTCTTGCTCATCTCTGCCAGTTGGAAGGTCTATATAGCTATGAATGAAGTTAAGTATAGATAACCATAATAAACATTATCACAAGATATGTCTTTGACACAGCTACTGAGAACTAGCTTTGTTTAAACGTAATGAAAATGTCCCATGTTCTATTCATACTTTTATTGTAACCAGCGTATGACGAGTTATCATACAAATCGTTAGCTATTCATGATTTTTTGCTCTGAAACCTCCAATTTGAGCTCCACTTGTCAAAGACGGACAAAAAGTGAGATAGCTTACCCTTCGTCGCCAGAGGACTTAACGATCCTCGATGGAATCGTGCCAATATGCCAATACGCGAGATTTTAGAGTTCACGCGGTTAGCCAGTCTTTGCACACTGTGTCTGTTGTGGTCGGGTGGCTGGCTTGATTGTGTACGACGTTTAGTGGTAGCGGGGAATGCCCGAGGTGATACTTGTTTATTGACGTTTTCATATGAATCGGGAGGCCAGCGCTTGGGAAGGCCCCGAGGTGATCCTCCAAGTGATGCCTGAAAACACCTAGAGGTCAACGTCTCATGGATGAAATTCCTCGCTCTAACGCGGCAGATGAAGCAAGGTAGGACGACTTATTGTTCGGCATCATCTTATGCAAAACTATCGTCAACAAAAGCTCAGAGTCATGGCGTGATCATTTCAGCCCTATATAACACTAGGGACCTTGTGTAATAAAACTCTTTAGATGATGTAGTTCACTGCTGCCTTACTAAGATCCATAGCTCATTAACATTTGATGCATGTTATAGCTATTCTGAATACGAAGAAGTCCACTAAAAGTGAACAAAAATCATGACATCGAGCTTCTATCGAAATGCTTTAGTCAGCTAGCCAACTTTGCACGAGCCTTTTGAAACAAGTGACACGAGTAAAGTATTCTTGGTTTTTTTTTTTCAGAACAAGTATAGTTCATTATCTATTTACGCAACTTTGGGGAATTTGTAACTGATTGAAGATTGGCATCTTTCGTCTTTCGCGGTAAATGGTAAACAGCGTGTAGGCGATTATCAACAAAATGTGGGTGTGGCTCTCATGTGTTTCGAAATGACTTCGTGCAGCCTAATAATCTGCGAGTATATGGTTGATATGGTTACTACACTTCAGTAATCAAGCAATTTAATCAGTGTTCTCGACCAGAAAGGGCAAATGCATGAATATATTGGCACATAACCTACGTTCTACCATCCTTTCAGCGTGTCAAGATACGGGTATGGATATTGCATCTTATTCTATAATAGTCTGTCCCACTATTATCAAAATCCTACGACGTACAAACCGACAGACCGTTAGACAACGAGAAAACAATTACAGGCCCTCTGGCGTCCTTCGGGATAGAGTCATCATCATCATCATCATGCATGTATCTTTAAATAGCACCTAGTGATTGTCCATTATTTTAAGCATTCATTAAGCATCGGTCAATAGACTGAATTTGATGCACTGTTTCCACAAGTATGTTGTCTACGCACGATCATCAACGTCATAAGATAGGAGGATATTATAGGTGTATCCTCAACGCCACTAGGAGAGGTGGTATAGTCTTGTGTCTCAATTCACACGTACCATAATAGTATTGCCCTGAAAGGAGTGTTTGTGTATACCTAGTGAAATCTTCATTAAAAAAAAATTATTTTTCCTTCCCTCTTTTGTGAATTAGCAACAATATCGCCATGTCCCCCATGGGATTTTACTAATATATTGATTTTGATTCCAAAATGTATCTTGTAGTAAGATATTTCTGCATATGTTCACATAGTAGATGTGACCGTGCTACTATTACCGTGTGATCACATAATTGCGTGTACATGCGTCATAAGTCTCTTTACTGTCTCTTTCTTTAGTCTAATGTGGGGCAATTCAATTGTAAACAAATCCTAATATATCCTGCAGTTTATGTGCAACACTAATCAATCATTTGTACGTTGATTTGTTTTCGCTTAAAAAGGAATAAGCACGCTTACACATGAAATGAAACGATGTTGGGGAATGCCATGAAATGCTTCCATATCCTGTTATCCTGTTATTTGATGCATGATTACTAAAAACAAATTAATTTTCTTCATGAAAAATGCAATTTCATGGAAATGATGGCTATTCACGTACTATTGCTTCATCTACGCTAAATCTACTAGGATTCCGGACATGATGACCTGCGGAATGAGGTTTAGTTGTACGTCTTGTGTAAATGATTAGGTCTACATCATCCCATCAGTCGTTGGAATGAATCATTACCTCAATCTCGTTTCAGATTTCCGCCTTTCGTCTGGATGGAACGTGGCAGACAGGCGAGTGATATGGCCAGGAGGAATATTAATATGAAAGTCCTCTGACGGTTTTCGAAGCTGTTCGACTGTCCACACATTGTTGATTCATAAACGCGACGCTGCTTAAGTTGCATCGGAGGGTAAAGGAAATGTGCATGGGAGCACAGCAAATACCCTAGATCGTTATCATCGTATAATGTGATGTATATATCTTGATATGATGAGTCAAAGCTGTAGGCCTTATTCAAGGAATGAGTTATGCCTCTTGTCGCTGTGCTGACAACTTGCCAGTTGTGCGCATTTGAAGTTCGAGTTAAAGCCTACGTCGTTGAAATGACCTAATGGCCTAACAACTTATGGTACAGGTAGAGTAAATGTCCAAAACATGAGCAGGCATTAGTAAGACGAGTACATCCGCAGAAGCTTAAAGTGTGAGGATAGAAACAGGAGCTATGACAGATGGATGTTCTGTCACTAAGCGCGTCGACAATGAGGATGGAACAGGTGAGGGTAAAAAGAAAGGGAAAACCAGATTGGAAGATAATAAGACAGAAACCACGGCCTAACAAATTGAAACAAAATCGGTCTTTCGAGCTGCCTCCTCTATTTTCAAAACCACAATATGTTTAGCGGTTTGCTTCGTTTCAGCTTGATGATCTAACCCGATTTTCCCCCTTGGCTCTTCTTTGTGTCAAGGTCAGTCGCGCGTGAACTCTATTAACCCTTGACAAGTTCGTCAGAAATCCCTGGATCAGACTTGGGCAGCTCCAGAGGGTTGGCGCACGTCACCTCTGAAACTTTGCCTCAATATGACAGCTTCAGTTTACTAAGTTGGGGCTGAAGAGGGAGAGGCTGAACGGAGGGTTGATACGTTACTCGTTGCAGCACTGAAACTGACTGGAGTAATTTCTTGTCGATGCTTACGTAAAAACAAATAGGCACATGAGAAATAAAAGCACTGAGAATAACATTGGAGACATATATTATAACGAATTGACCATATTATGTTATCATCTCTTGCACACTTGAGTGTTCCATGTCACACAAGCCATAAATGCTCGTCGGTAGATCGCTATTTTGTATTTTTAATGTATAATATCGCTATTTTTGCGAAGCCCGATTAAGCGATCGCGTACCAGTGTCAACAAATCACTACTTTGAATAATGCGGATGATAATGACATAAAAAAAGATATGCACAATTTTCATTGCCATGTTAGTTGTATACTACGACTAATACGAAGCTTCTGTTTAATGAAGTGACAATGGACGTTAATGAATGAAATTCTATCAATTATTGAATCAGAAATATAAATCAGTTGTAATCCGTAAAAGTCATTTATTCATATCGTTTTTCAATTCAATTCAGTTTAATTCAATTATCATTTATTTCCATCCAACAAAAGACTGAAACAAAATTCAAAGCATATACATTGCACAAATCATACTGCTTTATCAATTTGTAAGAAATACGTAATGCAGTGTAGATCGTAAAGTACATAATAGAATATATGTACAATCAAGTATAGAATAACCAAGAACAGCAATGCATGCTTTGCAAGATTGGCAGAAAAGTAAGTATGGAAGAGAGTGGTCCACTGTATGCAGGACTTGTAAAACGTGGATCACTCACAACGTAATATGTAACAAAATATCATTCAAAATCTATTCATGTCCATCTAAAAATATAGCTGTTAATTGTACAGCAGGTAATAAGGACATGATCATTATTAACAGTATCTATTCTAAAGTACAACAATATACATATTCAGATTAAGCTAATAATGTAGCATTCTGCAGGCACTATTCGCTGAACCGTGTGTACCCTGGAAATATAGTGGAAAAAACTCCACAGTTAGTATAGTTTTTGACTCCTACGAAAGACTTATACAAAACAATAATGCAAATGCTTTGGGTTTTTTGTGTGCTTTGTTTATTGTTGTACTTATGCTGAATTTAGTTATTATGCCAAGTGACATGTACCATCGATTTTGGTAATGAAACAAGTTATTGGAAAAACAGGTTATTGCAAATTACCCCCCCCCCCCAACACACACACACTCCACAAAAGTCGCCGAGAAGTGGAAGGGGGAGACGAATCTACCAAACGCCGTTTGGTACGAGTCTATCGTGCGGTAGAAAAGGTCTGGCGAATGAATTGACATCGTCTCAATTTCATTATATGTTAAGGCAAGGTTTAGGCTTGCAGCTACATGGTTTAAGCAAGGCACTCCCCTTTCAGTTCCTTCTTTAAACCGCTAACATGTCTTCCGCTGCATTTTCCCACGAGGTCTGTGAAATCAGCTTGTTTCGAATTTACATTTTTTAGTGTATGCAGTTCGTTCGGTAAGAAATATTTCGACATATTATTGCTTCTTCAGTCATTTAAAGTTCCCGTTTTTCTTGGTTACTGAGAATAACTACACTGCTGACTGACGTTGCAGGAATTTTTATGCTCCCTCTCTCTCTCTCTCTCTCTCTCTCTCTCTATATATATATATATATATATATATATATATATATATAATGCCATTTTAAGTTTTTATCACATATAATTACGTAATAAATCCCCTCTCACACAGAGTTACAAACACACACAGACCTACACACAAACACACACAAATGATTCGACCTTGTTTGGAAATTCGAAATCCTATTCCTCTGTCTTCAAGGTTATAACTATTCCTATGTATTTTAGTGACTAAGAGTGGTGGTGGCACTATAATTGAACGCAAATGTATTATAATCTAGGTTGTATAGCACTAATGGCACCTTGGGTAAGAAGTTACGTCCTTAGATTCCAACATAGAATACATGTACAATGTACTTTGTTTCATCCAAGTAAAATGTTGTGTTGTGTAAAGTGGAGAGAAGGAGAAAGTGAAACACAACATCACGTGAGCTATCTGTGCATATATCTTTCCCTCCATTACTAGAAGAAACTAGAATCTATTCCAGTAACAACAAAAAAATAGTAATCAATGATTTACATTTAGTGGAAGATTCATGAAACCTGTATTTTGTTTGTACGGTGTTTTTTTTTTTTAATATCTGAAATCCTGGATAGTTCGCATTGGCTCCAACCTGGTTTTCTACGGTAGATATCAATTTAGATGAGTGAGCAGTTTCAAAATGAAGCCTCCTTTAGTTTTACAGTGCCGTGAAGAACTTGTGTAAATGCACAATATTTGGAAGAAGTTTACCATGTGTTGCAGATACATGTGGATCCATCATTACTGAGCTAGTTGCGAAAACAATGAGAAATGTTTCGAGAACACTATCTTGAGAACAAGTGTTTGAACAGGGAAAGTTTGCACACATTACTGAAGTCATCAATGCTATGCCACAATGCTTATTCGTTCTTCGTCTTTTCAAATGACAGTCAGTGAACCGGTAAATCTTACCTTTGCACACCTTCCTGTGTGTTATGGGTTTAGATTGGTCGCGGTAATAACCCTCTTTACAATAGTGGCAGTAGCGCCCATCCGTGTTGTGACGACACTTGAGGCATACACCCCCGCTCTTCCGGCCCGAAAGTTTGTACAGCTCCATGTTAAAGCGGCATTTTCTGGCATGAAGGTTGCAGTTGCAGGCTGTCAAAGATGCAAACAGGGTAAGAAAAGGTTGACGCAATTTAAGAAAAGGCTTCCAAAATACGCCTTCTGGTCTATTTATCATTTCAATTCCATTCAATTATTCATTTTTCTATCAATAAAAAGAAATACAGGGTGATACATTCATCAAGTCAACTTTTAAACAATTCGGATGGACAAATAATGCAAAATATATGCACAAATGGTATTATAGCGACAAAAAAAAAAGAACAATCATCTACTGAATACTCTACTTTATGAAAGGAGATGGAGAATCGTTAGCTACCACCTGCAGTCAGAAATCCACTGCAAGACATCACAACGGAGCAAAAACACACACACACACTCCTACACAAAGACATATTTTAGCTGACAGTTATTTTGATACTCAAGACCCGTTATACAGTGTGCATTGTTTTACTTCATACAGTATACATGCCATGTGTGTATAGTTTGAAAAAAGATATTTTAATATTGTATATAAAGGGAAATACTTTCGCTCCCACACGCAATCACTATCAGGCTGAGACTCTCGAAAAATAGAACGTAACAAGGAGTCTTGGTAAAACAACATGATTCCCTTTATTTATCTGTAATAGTAAAGAGAAGTAATGAATTTCCGACCAACATAACTTTGGGACTACTACATAACATGGCTCTATGTAACTCGCATGTGTTGGAAGGGCAAAATCTTAAAAAGAGATCGATAAGTGATGCCAAAAACGAAACAAAAATACATAACACTTCATGCGAATATTGTGTTAATCACGTGTTACTAAGACACGTGAAATAAACAATAGTCAAAGTAATTGCTAGAGAACATTATGACGAAATGAATTATTTCCTTTCTTGTTCTTAACCCTTCTGTAAACGTAAAATTGACAACTGGAAACGTCACAAAGAGATATGAGGAAGGCGGATTACTTCCTTTTTCCTTTGACACTGCCGGACAATTTAATAGTTGGTGTATCAAATCTACCGATTTCTCTATCATAAGTGTCTCTCTACAAAATATTGTAATAGTTTCTTCATCAACCTGACACTCCTCTCCTAGCTAGGCACAGTTTTCACATACGATGAAATACATGTATGTTTTCATGCTTAGTTATGATATTGTCTGGGAAAACTGCGGAACACATTGCAGATGCTCATATGGTGTAAGATATTTTACTTACAAACATGGAACACTTCCAAAGTCTGTCATACTACGAAAAGTGAACTGGTGAAAACCAAGGAAGATTACCCCACTAATTCGTACAAGGAACTTCGGTTCAATATAGAATAATTCATCAAGAGAAAAGCAGTCTTCAACTGCTCTAAAACTGATAAGCCGTTATCTTCACCGGTATGCTATTGTGACAGAATTAATACAATGTATTGCGTCTGCACACGTCCAATTGACTGAAAAGGAGATTCAAATTTCTATGAATGAAGATCTGCAATTGTAATCAATCTCTTCAAATATGACAAGAGGAGAAGGCAGGCGGAAAGGAAAATCTTGCTTCGTTACGAGCTTGCACTTAACAAAAATCAAAGCGTGAACATGGCGAGCAAACCTGTTTGAAACGAAAAAAAAAAATACAGAATTTATGGTTGGAGGGGTAAACGGAGGAATAGATAAACAAGGAATGTTATGGGAGGAAGAAGACACACACAACATAATATTTGTATGATAAGGGACACAGTAACAGGGTATAGCTCGCTTGAAAATATGATTTCATTCATAATTTCAAGTTGCAGTGCGCTCAAGTGCTCACATTCCGGCGGGCGCCGCCACCAGCAGACACATGGTTATATTTCTTGCGAGGATGACAGAACGCTCTGGCCATATACCTAGGATGATTAATGGAGGTCAGCTACTGCGCTTGTTTTCCAACCTGGCGGCTGACAGATTTTAATGCGGATCATCCAGAACTGAGTAAATAATTCCTGGATTTTGATGACAAGATGGTGGCTGCTAAGAAGCACGTAAATATCAATCACAACCGCTTGAACTTCTGGATGATGTGGCATTAAGGTCACGTACTGAAACTAAAATATTCCCCTTCATTTTCGATGTTGTCGTTGTCGGATGGTTCGCCGCACATCTTGCGCATAGCACAGGTTAGTTCTTCCTGTGTTGAAGGGATGTGGGTGGGCACTTACTGATGTCTTCTGTCGGATGGCATGAATGACGGTCAATTGGATTACACGCATGCCGCAGTCAGGTTTGGCAGGAATTTCAGTGAAGACATATGGTTCGCATGAATTACGATATACGTGTCAGATCGACATCAAACTGTGATGCCATCAATAGGAATGATTATCGTACAGCATTTCGTGGTGTCTGGATGCTGGAAGCATCTCATCTCATACCCACACGATACTATTGAATAGCTCAGGCATAAATTAGAGGCCCTTTTGTGACGCGACGCAGTTTGAATAGGGAAGTGGAAAGAGGAAACCTTGGTCCGACAACACCTGAACAGTAATGACATACCTCCGGTACTCCGGTAGCATATAAATGCCACTGAGAAGACCAGATGATTGTTCGCTTTCTCTACCTTTTCGGGTCCGAGAAGGCAAAAAGCGAGATATGAGATCCCGTCACTTCTCTCGAGTGGTTTTTGTTCACGATGACCCCGCTCTCCGCCCATTGTAATGCCTTCTACGTCGGTTGCTGTCTGTCGCAATTATTTTCCCATGAATTTGGCAGAATATTTGACCGATTGCTTCAAGAAGACATGGGGAATATTTGCCTTAATGTATCCTGGCAACTGGTCAAGGGAATGTATCATTCTTCAGAAGCAATGAATATTTGCAAAAGTAATACGTGTATTCTTAAAATCGACTTGTATTAAAATGAATTTAGGATCTTTGATGTGCAGAAGGAATAACTGCCAGAAGTTTCAGCGTTTGTGTTTAATGAAAAATGAGAAATGAATAAATAGCATTCAACTAGACATGTATGATACACCAAAAACTCGACAACGAATATTGCAAATTACATTCCCATTGCTGAATGGCCCCAAATTTGACATTTTTACATACTGATATTTAATACAGCAAACACGTAAGCTTAAACATGAATTACATTCACCGTACTGGCGACAGCATAATTCAAAATCACTACCATTGACTTATACTCCTCGGCATGGTTGTTGACAGGTTCGTTTGGTATTCCTCTCCAAGTCCTACGATATTTTCATTTCTCTCGCAGTTGCACATGTACCCACATTACTTTCTTTTCAATGTCATCTTTATAAAGGCCTTGTCGGTGCTCTTTTCTTTCTTTTTCTCTTTTGTGCATTGGTGTGTGCACGCACGCTTGTTCAGGCGTACTTGCATGCGTGGAGTGTGTGTGCGTAGATGTGTGTGCGTGATGACTTCTTTCCTGGGAACCTACTCCCGAAAGCATATGCTTTTCTGTAGGTTCTCCCACACATTATTTTCACCCTACCAAAAAAAGAAATAATAATGATAATAATAACATGACATCCTCTGTATCCTGTAACTTTAATTATTATAAAAAAAGTTTATTCTGTATGCATGGGATTTTCGTTACTATTGCTACTGCTACTATTGTTTGAGCTGTAGTCGCGTATGTAATTTGTGAGAAAAAATATCAATACCTGATATGAAAATAGAATATACATTCGAAGAAACTTCTCTTTAGGTTCAGCTCAGTTCAGTTCAGTTCAATGACATTTATATCCAGCAAAATAAATAAACATCCATACAAATAATAATGCGATCAATTTGAACATGCTGGGGCACATCTTTAGAAGTGAAGAACTTGTTACGAGTGTGCCTTTAACATAAATGCATATGATTTGCCATAACATGCGGTATCGTAAATTTAGATACAAATCCGTTGCAGAAACGCAATAGATGAATTAATTTTTTGTTCAAATTTTCCACAGGAATTGATAACAGTTAAATTTTGGTAATGCTGCCATTGATGTGTAGCCTTGACAGGGTAAAGGTATAGTCATTATGTTATATCATGTTTGTTTAAATCGAATTTGTAACATGTAACTGTTCTATAGATGCATTTCCGGTACGTGTACCGACCGGTACGTGTACCGAATGACACTTTTGGCTAATTTGGATTTTGTCAAAGTCTTATGGCCTATATGTCATTTTTGAATGATTCATTTTATTTCGTTTCAAAGCCGAATCGTTATAGTAGTGTAGAATTTAATTTCTTGATGGTGGCAGCCTCTTGTAATTCGCTTTTATGCATATTGTGATAATCTTCTACTTCATTAATTTAAAAAAAAAATTGTTTTTGAGTTGTGGTGATGTTTGTTCTAACAAGTGCAATATTTACATCAAAGTTTAATGAAGTGTCAGATTTTTGTTTGCATGCTGGATTGTTAGTATGTTGCATGTTATAAAATATGTCAAAGTTTATTTAGGATGAATGTCTTGAGATTTGGATCATACTTTGTTTAATGTTTTATGTGTTTATGTGTGTTGACTAGAAACAAGAAGGAATTTCCAAATGGACACTAAAGATTGAAATCAAAACTTAAATTTAACAGTACTATAGTGTCGTACATAGAAACAGTGACATGGGGCGAGAGAAAAAAAATAGACAAGAAGACGAAGAAAACGAAGACGAAGTAGAAGAAAGATAAGAATGTGGAGGAAGAAAAGAAAAAAAGGAAAAAGAAATAATAACAAGGAGATCATTCATTGTGCAGTAATAAAATTATTGGCTGATCTTCGTACACATCAAAAGGGGAAGAGGAAATGAGCACGAAGAGGAGGAGGAAGAAAATGATGACAGTATGGACGAGAGGAAAAAACGATTTGGGGAAAACAAACATCAAACAAAGTCTTGACAGGGAAATAAAGGAGAAAATTGGCATAGCTACTAGTCTAGTCATTTGGCTGCTATTCATCGTTACTTTGGCAAATGTTTGACTTCTCTTCAAGAAAGTGCGAAAGGAACAACGCCAATTCATTTACTTTGGTGGGTTTGAGAGAGAAGTTTGATTTGGACGTAGCCGTTCTCTCTATTCGTTATAGCCTTCGAGAGCGATGTGTAAATGGCTGGTTTGCCGTGCAATTGATACGTTTGTTCAGAGCAAACGATGGTCATTGTTCCGGTTACAGGGCACTTCAGCAAAAGGAAACGGGTGACAGTATTTTAACAATCACGGGGCGCGAAGCTAAACTGTAAGAACTGGATATTGAACTGTTCGAATCACAATTAGTAACTGTGCGATTTATAGGGCCAATGACAACGAGAAAGAGAGAAATTGAATAATAATCCGAATTATATTTCAGTGTGGAGCAATCAGAAAGCATTGAGTCATTTCTAAACATTTGCATAGCATAAGTAAAAGTACAGGAATAGCCAAAGTGACGCTTCAAATTTAATTCACTCACACTCCGGTGGGACTGAGAAGTATATATGGGCAATTCCGCGGTTAGTAACGTTACATTTGAACAAATTCAGATATTTGTTTTTACTACTAAATTACCATTTATTCATTTCAAGTCAAAATTATGTCAAAAACATGTTCATCCTTCCCAGGTTTATGATACAGAAAAGAATGAATACAATCCATGAAATATTAGAATTGCTATGGCAACTTAAAGGGCAGGTTAGTAACGTTACGAAAAAAGGACATGACAAAAAAATCAATGTCTTGTAACAAAAAGTGTGCAAAAATTCAAGTCACTTCAAACAAAGTGTTGCATTAATTTTAATTATTGCATCATGACAAATGTTCACACAAATTTTTTTAGCAGTTCGACCAATTATTTTTTAGCTAGACCCCCAAAAGCATGGTTAGTAACGTTACGGTTAGTAACGTTACATTTGTCCGGAGTAATTCCGCAGGTCATTTCACCCTTTTGTAACTGACAAAATGTCACATGACTTCTGGAGTATTTAAATGTATTCATCTTTTACCCATTAGCAAAACTTTGAGGAAAAAATTTCAAAGGAAACCACTGTAATTTGCATTTAAGTGAATTTCAGCATCCCCAGTCCCACATGTACATTTTAAATGATGGTTTTAGATCTCGCGAAATCAATTAATACGAAAAATAAAATCTACTGAATTTGAAAGACCTTAATGATTGGTGAACATCCATGGCATTAGTTGGTACCTAAATTAAAGAGTAAGATAAAGAGGCACATTTTTTTTATCCATGTCATGTCCACCTAACTGCGGAATTGCCCATATATATATGCGTGTTTGCTCGATCGACCCAACGTGTTAATTGCAAGAAGGTGTCGCAGATGTCAATATAACCGAAGGATGTTGCTACCATTTTAGTTCACCCGTCTGTGTTAATTGGAGACGTAAATTCCAAAATGATGATAACCGTGTTCCTGGGCTGAGCACACCTCTTAACAGCAATCTCATTTGACTCGTTTTGACGTAAATCAAGCTTTGTATACACAGGAGTTTACGGGTAGATCAAACATCAGTGTAGTCTAGCTTGACTACTGCAGTGTTAGTAACAATTATCATGTCTATTAGGACCATGGCAAGATGCGGACAAAGTGTATCTGCATGCATACTTTTCAGGAAAAAAAAACCCACACACTTAGAGCTAGAATGAACTCGGACTCGTGCGTCATATTCCCAGCTTCCAGCAACATCATTTGATGAGGGCATATAATGAATGTCATTTACTGAAGAATTACAAACTCTGTGATCTTTACAAAATTCCGTGCAAAACAAGTTTCAATGTATAATAGTGAGTGGCAATAACGCCTTCGTGACTGTCAAATGAAACTAGATGTAATCGTAGCTTAGGACGTGTGACAGTGCAGTTGGTTGGAAGTTAATCTGAAAAGAAGGAGTAAAATTTTCTCAGCACAACGAAATTTTGTTCAAAATCGGATGAAAAATAAGAAACTTAATACATTTTGAAATTTCGCTAATTTTTCAGTCCCAGTTCTTGAACAGTCAATATGAATATGCAAATAGTGAAGTGATGATGTCATCCCCTCACAACTTGCCATGTAGCTTGTGAAATTTTGAAATTTCCATTCTTTCATTCAAACGCATTTACACCCCAGTATAAATCCTGATATATCTAACTGATCAATATTTTGAAAATATTCAACCGGGAATAGCATCATATTTTACGCTTTGATAACAGAAACATTTAATTTTTTTTCGTTGTTGTTGTAGGCCTACATGATCAATGCAAAAATGTAAGGTGATTACATCATCAGCTCTCTAATTTACATATTTATATCAACTGTACGAGAACTGTTCTGCAGAAATTAGACTAACTTCACAATTTCATAACTTCTCTATTTTTTCCCGATTTCGATAATATTAATTTTCACTGCTGTACTCGTAAGATTTTATTCTTTCTTATCAGACAAACTTATAAATGGACTGGAATTCCTCGTTTATATCCGTCTCCGAAAATGATTGAGACTTATCCCGATGTGAGGTACATTTATGGCTATGTAACCACTGTCGATCATAGAATTGACAAGTCGTTTTTGGTGGTGTTTCGAAATCTCTGTTGTCGTTCACATTAAATGTGTGTAGTGAAGCTCTCTTGTGTGTGGGAGTGCGTGCTCGCGCGTGCGTGCAGGGGTGGTAGGTGTGGGATGGACCTCTGTAGAGGTTGTCATGATCACGGTACACAGGAAGACAACTACAAGGATTACTGGTCTGTTTCATCATCGAGTTACAACTGCATCTCCATGATTTCATCGCTCTACGAACCTCCGCACACATGCATGCGATTAGCTTGCAAATTTCCCCAGATACTGCTACATTTGGTAAAACACACCAACGGTTAAATCGAAGGTCAACGTGGGAAATACTTTAGAATTTTCCCATGGCACGTCTACAAAATAAGGCTCTCACACTGCGTGTGTGTGTGTGTGTGTGTGTGTGCGCGCGTGTGTTTGTATGTGTGTACATATGTGTGTTTTGTTTTGTTATCAAAGAGTTGACGAAAAGCTAGCACAGAATTGGACACATGCGTCTGTATCTATGAAGTATGTCTTAAATGAAATGAAATATTCTATGACAAAACTATAAAAAAAAGACAAAATGAAATAATAACAAAACAAATCACACATTTATAGAATTTGCAGTCAAACGGTCGATGATCAATAATTTGATGACAGTCTTTAGGACGTAAGTATTGGGCATAATGGAGTGAACACATCAGAGTGACTAATGGCCACATGTATTATTGAATCAAATGACACAAATGAAATATGCATACGTCATATGAATGACAGAATTCACATATTTTAAGTGACAACAATCAAATCATAGAATGTGTGGAGCTAAGCTGCATACTCATAATCACGAAAGCGATAACATTTCTGAAGAATATGTTATGCACTCCAGACAGAACGAAAACAATAAAAATAAAATCTGTTGTATTCGTATAGCTACTAAAGGCCATCTATGATGAATAATAATGCTCTATTAAATAAAAACTACCAACAAACATGATAAACTTGACTATTTACTCTAAAAAGCCACCGACGCCTCATACATTATCCAGCAAAGTTAATATCCTCCATTTTGGGAGATGGACACGAACATTATAAATTCATAGTTTGCTAGATTTACTGTAAAATTAGTGGCATTTTAAATAATGACGAGTACCAGGCATGCGATGTTTTGATCTCTTGTTAGCCGATTGGACACAATGTCATAAAACATAAACCATAACTATCGGAATTCTTCGCATGTCTCATTTTGCGCTAATTCCCTGGAGCTATTCATTCGCTGATTTCTTTCTCATAAAAGAGAATTTGCAAACGACAGCTATGGTAATTGGTTACTATAAAAATAGTATTTATTATACATATCATTTCATTCTAGAATATGATAAATGCATAAATGTTTATATTTGATAACTGTTTATATTTTGACACACATGCACACACTTATAGATACGCATTAGATACACGCACAAACACAAACAAGGGTATGTTGCCTTTGTATGTTGCGTTTTATTTAGAGGGCGATCTGCCAAAGTCCGGGCTTTAGTTCATTGTGTGTTCAGTTTTAGTTCAATGTGGCGAACGTTTGTCGACGCCTCCACTTCCGATTACGGCTGCTTTGCGTGTGCGCAAACACAGAATAAAAATGATAATTTCATGTCATCCTCCCGCATTCCCCTCAATGTAAACAAAACCATAAGTTCTTCCAACAGTCAAGGACAAACGAAGCGAATCTTTCAGCGTTTAGAGACATTTCCATGTGATCAGCGCTTGGTAAATAATGTGAACTCACGCACAGCTTATCTGCAGGCATCAGAGAAGTATGAAAGGATGCTCGCTGTAAAATGCCCACTAATAAATGTACCATTTGCAATTTATTCCTTTTTCGATCACACAAAGTAAGGAGTCTTCAATGCAAAAATCCTTTTCTATCATACGACTATTCATTGGGCAGTATTGGCCTCGTAGAAATAGCAGTGACGATAATCTTAAAATCCTAATATCAATATTTTCTTCACTATACAGGATGGGTACACCAAAAACGAAAATATATATATACTTGTGTGTGTGTGTGTGTGTGTGTGTGTGTGTGTGTGTGTGTGTGAGTGTGTTTTACTTTTACACACACATACGTGTATGTGTATGTCTCCGTAATCCATGTGTCATTTTTTTTTGTGGGGGGGGGGGGAGGTGGGTCGCGTGCCATCTATTTAGCGAAGGGAAGGAGAGTATATCGAAGACGGTCAAGTAAATGATAACACTCCAATTGAAAACACTAGGGAAAAGGGTAACTGACGATTTTAATTCGTGCAATGAGCAACTCCTGCATAAACACTTCCTTGTGAAATCAGAGTTAGATATCAATCAACCGGAAATGGTTTCTTGCTTGCCAAATTTTGACATTTTCTTTGTCGGTGACATCACTGACAAGAGAACCGCTTTGAAAGAAAAAAAAAAGTTTACATGATTGTTTCTACGATGGAAAGCATTGGTAATTACAAGTGTATTTCTCTCGGAGAAATCTTCAGGTGTCGTGTGTTTTCATGTTAAGGTATGCGAACAATTCTTTTGGAGAGAGAGAGCAGTCGGAGAGGGTGTATATGGGGAGGGAGGATTCCAACTCTCCGTGATATTGATGTACAACGAACATGAAAATGGCAATTTAATCCTATGATTTATAGATGATTAAACATGCTTCAAACTCAGGACAAACATGATAGTCAGAATAATATATGTAGTTAGGATTTGAGCAATGTCTTTATGTTTCCATGTGTACAATTTTAATTCATTGTTGATTCCCAATTTTAATCTGGATAGATTATGTACCTAGAATGTGCATCTAAATATATAACCAAATCTCATGAAAACGAGAGTCAACTTCTCTTCGTACAGTTCGTATGAACAGTGGCGTAGACACGTCATATAAGGAAGGGATAACGTGATAAGTGAGTCACACCTAAAGCTGATATACAGATGTAGGCCCTACATAAACTTAAGTAAGTACATACATATCCATATGTAGCATGAGTCGTTTATACAATTTACAAGCAGTCATCTGCATAGGAAAAAATGTCATGATTTTAGCAGAATAGAGATTGTTTAATGATCACGAGAGTGAACAAGCTCTGAATTTTGTATTTTTGATTTTCTTTTTTTTTATTTTTGCTTTGTGAGATTGCAGAAGATTTATTATCTACATTCTGCCCTTTGGCGAAATTATGGTAAAATAGAGGGATGGGAAATAACGTATATGTATGTATGTGTGTATATATAAATATATATATATATATATATGTTTGTTGTTCTGTTTGTTGTTGGGGTTTTTTTTGCAACTCCTTCCCCTCCTTCGTCTGATGAGCATGTAGATATATAGAAACGTGTCATGACAACAAGAACTTTTTTTTACCATGCCAAAATGATCGTATTGATCAATGGAAAAGTTTTGAAAGCCCTCCTTTTTAATTCAATTCAAATGAAATTGTATTTCAAAAAGCACATTTTTGTCGATACAAGTTCAAGGGAAAATACAATATATTCAACAGTAGATATATATACATCTACATGCAAAACTAATGTTCAAAATAATTGTGTTATTGGAAAAGAGAGGCCCGTGTAAAAGACAAGCTTGTAGAAATGTGGGCCACTCTAGCTGTTGGTAGAGAAACCACGCAGTCGTGGAGCTCGGGAGGTAATTTTCTGCGATATATCAGAAAGATTCTTTTACTTCTTTGGGGACAGTGGGAACAGCTTTCTCCTTCATCGCAGCCATTTTCTTCGAATCAATATGCAAGAGCAAGTGAGCAGATCACACTCGTGTGTATGCACTCGTCTGTTCTGATTGCACTGCAATGTGTTTACCATTGGGAGAAGTGATTTTAAAACGGTTCGAGATACCACATTTGATGCACATATTGTGTTCGTCACTTGTATCACAAAACGTCATACCATTTGAATATTTTGCAATTAAGCCTAAAATTTAAGGAGATATCACTAATTTTCTCAATAAACCGTAACTGTAGACGGTTTAGGGTAGAAACATAACTATTGTTCACATTTTGTATATTTTTAAGCACTTTTAAGCATCCATGAAAGTTCCCAAACTCCTTTAAAAAAAAAAATGATGTATTTGACGTGTTGGAAACTAGTGGCATACAGCCTCCCACTTAATTTATGCAACATGTGACAACCTACAGTCGTATTTGATGACGTTTTGTCGACTTTGATGGTCGACAGTTGTACTGTAAGTGCTTTAATCAGAGAGCTTGTTGGGAAGAAAGGAACATCGAAATGTCGTGAGGGGGAAAAGTAACAACGCAAACGTAGAGAATAGAGAGAGAGAGGGAGAGAATGTGCGTAAGGGCTGTATATGATTCACGCCACCATAACGCAAATCACGTAGACTAAGATCGCGCAGAGTTTGCATTTGTCAACTTTCCGCTGTGTCCCAAACCATGAAATGGGGCACTGCTTTACGCGTGCAATCACTCTGGTCTTGTACTGAAACGGAGTATAGTTTCAAACAACATTGAATCACTGTGTGCATACAAAATTGATTTTGCATGATGATTCAAAAGATGTTAAAAATGCAGCCCCATCCAGACAAGAGCTGATGTGCATCACGTCGGTCCTACCATGCCTACAGAGTATCAGTTTCTCCAGAAATCGCTATATCGAATGAAAATACTTTACATAAAAAACCTTGTGTAGTAGCTCAGCACTTTTAGAGAACTAGGAAATAAACTCTCCTTGTAAGGAAGTCAACCAGCACCTCTCAAAACATTGTCAACCTTTCGTATACTTTGAACTCGTTCGCGGAAGCACGGAGGATACATTAACCGTGATATTCAATTCCACTGCCAACAGATCTCAGTGTAATGTCTACGCTCCCAACGTTATATATTACCACTATTTCCATCTCTGATTAGACTTTGCAGGCCAGGGTCAAGAGTTACCCGTCAAAACAAGAAATATTTCAAAGTGTAACGAGACCAATGCCAATCGCAGCCTTAGTGGCGATAGCGATCTGAAGGTCCCAGTGCTGACTGCCTAATGACTCCAACATGGGTGCCCCGCTTGTACGAGCCGGGTGACAGCCTTGTCATGAGGAAGTGCGAACTGAAGCTCGCTCTTCGGTTGGTTCAAAGGACGATGACCTCGTTGACCCTGACGATGGTATCGAATGCAAATATCCGCAATAATCATCAACTCGACCTGCGCAGTCGGTACCGTGGAACTCAGTGGGCCGATTCCGTTTCGTCGGTGACGACTGCAAAGCTCTCCCTCTCGAGAGTAACTGAGGTAGTCCTATCGCCATTTCTGAGTCTGGCGGACTCTCTATGAACGGCGAGAGAAGATCAGACTGAGAGGAAGTCCCTTCCCCCCCCCCCCCCCCCCTCGAAGACGAGCGAAATGGACAGTAATTGGTAGTAATCAGCGCTACTGAGCTTGTAATTTTCACAAGTTAATAACTGACACACTGAAATTATACAATGTAAGTGTCAAGTGACCAATGTGCCATCGAACAGGGCATGGGTTTATAGAATGAACCTGAGTAATGTTATCGTGGTGTGATGTGTGTCGACTTCTGAGACTGATTACATCATTCTGAGCGGCAGCAATAAGATCTTTGTCCATGTCCATATTAACTACACAGTAATTTGTAATTATACTGTTGTGATAAAGAAATCCTCCAATGGGTTGAGGGAGACAACGTATAATCTTGTTAAAATCGATGAATTCCTATGGCCTCGTATGGGCGGGATTTAACAAAAAATAAACAAAAACAAAGCATGATTATCACCTAAACACATGATATTACCATGGATCTAAATGGTGGATGTAGCCCTGTTTCCCTTTACGCTTGGAACAAGGCTGGTTATGGTGGTCTTTCCATTTTTCTTATCTAATAAACAAGACGCTCCCTTATCTTAGCTTTAGCAGGTTGTCTTTTCTCCTCGCTTCGAAACAAGTCGTCTGCTACCCTTCTCGTTCCGAATAAAGCACCAAGGCAAGTTTTGGGAAATCTGCTTATTGTTGTACATTCTTTTCATTGTGCATAAGTTTCAATGAGGCGTCTTCTGGCAGCACGTTTCAATCCAATATCCTTTCGATTGTAAGTTGAATACAATATAGGTAGAATGGACAAAAATTAATCACAGTAGAAATCCGATCAAACTCTGAATTTATAATACGATGGTTATAAAATTCTAACTGCTTACATTGCTTACAATCCATGTGCACGCAAGATGAGGTGATCTTTTTTTTTTTGTAATCTACACGAATGTAATCAGACTATTACAAATGAATAAATCAAACCATTCTTGCAATGACCTAGAAACTCTGAATGAATTTTAAAGGAAGGACAAACTAATTATGATTGCAACATTATGAACCCGTAAAACGTGTCTGTCATAATGGTTTTTATTAACAAACAAAAGATGATGGGTTGTGAGGCATTGACATCGGGACCAAATTTGTATCTAATAATTGTATTGTTGTTTCAGTATAATTTTAAAGTTCCGAATATACAAATCTTGCAACTTTCAATGTACTGATCAAGAATTCGCTAAAATCATCCCTCTCTCTCTCTCTCTATCTTTATTTCTCTTTCCCTGCTAGTTTCATAAAAAACGGTCAAAAAAATGAGGCATAATACACCTATCCCTGACGTGCCCACCATGTACGCGCACTTCTTGTTTGTCATGCACAAAAGAACTAAAAAAAAAATGAAAGGGTGACGCCAACAGAAAATTGGACAAGGCGACGCGAAAATTCATAGCTGCGGGGAAATATGATTTGGGCCAGAAAGTGAACTGCAGAGTTCGGGTGATGAATGAATGGATGGTCGTCGGTAGGGATCCCATTTGTTGTTAAGAACTCCTAGCACCTTATTTCCTATATGGTTTGATGACATCCTCCAGCATAAGTAAACTCTCCTCCCCTCCCCCACCCTCACCTCCCTTCCCCCAAGTCAAATTGTCTTTTTTTCCTCTGACAGTACATTCAGAACACTAAGATGCTCGTTTCATCTTGATCAACTTTTCGTATGCTTTAATGCATTATTTGTTTGCGATATTTGATGAAAGGTTCATGTCCAATTGAACACACTCACTCAAATTCAGTATTTCTATTGTCATGTGCAAATATGATTACTATGACAGCTGACATGTAATGGCACCGCAAAATATATAATATCATAGTCGTGAATGTACAGCTGTATTCTACAGGCGTTTGCTTTGGGACTGACATCTTTCAACAATAATAATGAAATTTGTTAATAGAAAACATGGGTCACTGACATATCATACAAAGGGAAAACAAACGTTACGATGACACTTGAATTTTCTTTCGTGTGCCTCTTAGGCAAACATTCCAAGAGAAGTAGGAGAATCCACCAGGTCTCATTATCTGTATTCAAATACATTGTCGACACATCACTCTGGATGCAAATGAGTATGTTTTCTTAAGTACGACCTTGACGGAGAGACAGGGAAGCACTATGGTATTGTTAAATGCGAAGTGCAACTACTACAATTTCTTGGATCATGCGTGGATTAAATTTTGCGTTAATATAAGACAGGCCGTATCAACACATGAAAAGTGCACTTCGTCTTCTCCCGACCCATTTACGCTGCAGCGCATGGCGTCGAATGCCAGTAACCAAATCTTCCGATGACTCATAATTCTCTTGCCTACACGCATAATAGTCTGCAAAATTTAATTTGGCCTCATGAAGTTACGACAGGCTGAAGAACGAATGCGTGCATGGAACAAAAGGACTTGGTGTTAGGGCCATACGGCCTCCATGAAAAGAGAAAGCACTAATGATTCACTCAAAATACACTGTTGATAAAATCAGCGACGAATTTTGGTATCGTTTCTAGTGAAAGAAATTTTAATCCCTATAGGGTAACAATACTCTATACTTAAGTTGACAATGATGACAAGAAAGCAAGCAAACTGAGCAGAAGAGTAAGACTCGTTAGAATCGAGTCAAAATCAAGAATTTACAGAATGTGAAGAGCGACATTTGATTTTACGCTATTGATTGCAGTTAAGTTAAGTTCAATGATACTAGGTGAAATTAAGGCAAATGATTTCTGAAACAAGAAGTAAAATAAGACAAAATATCAGAACCACCACCTCCCTTTAAACATTCTACAACGGGTAAATACTCTTCTGTCATATATAGGCCTCAATGGTCACATCTTGTCCACCAGCTGTGAAAGTTATTACGAATAATCAAGATGGCGCCTTACTCTGCTTAAAAGCATCCGTGTCCTGTACATTGAAATTGAAGTCAAACTGTGAACCCCTGTAGAAAAGACATTTTTACACATCACTCTTGATTCATATTTATCATATCGCTGTTTTTAAAGGCTCTTCGATAAGAATAAGTCGTAATATGTTAATGTGCTAAAATATCTTATTCCATCTAATTCATTATTTCATTGAGAAAAAGGGAAAGTACATGAAAGTGAATACGTAATATCATGTATTGGCATTTTACATGGTCTAAAGAAAAGAAAATCATTGTTCATATCTCTCATCCGGATCATGATTTATGCACACGAAAATATCTGCCATTTATATACTCGCACCGCTTTTTTTTCCTTTGTTGTTTTTTCTGCCTTTGAATGTCATTAAACAATACCAATGACAAATATCGCTACTTCGGATAGCCTCTCCCTGCTACTGAATTCTAACAATGCCAATTCATTTCACGTTTGTACTGTTCTAACTGAATTCCTCTTCCACTAATTAAAAAAACAACAAGAAGCTTACTCTTACTGCATGCTTGCAAGGGGACACATCTTTGCGAAATCATTTCTCTTTATCTATCAAACTTTAAAGATCATACATGAATTTTACCATCACGACAGGACAAAGCAGAAACGTAAATTCTCACATTGTGGTCCATTCATTACTTTCACTTTGTGCTTTACAAGCACTCTAGCTCAGTGTCTGAACACGAATAAATGAGTACTGCTCAACAGTGATAGCCATTGTGTTGCACACAGGCTACAGGGAGAGCCGTACGAAAACTTTCAATACATGCAAGGTGGTCGAAGATCTATTTCGCTTAGCACGCTTTAGGCACGATTTTCCCTACTGTCTAGGCTGCCTGTTTGCAGCAAACCGCACAATAACGGCGGAAAACCCATCTTCTCTTCGCTTAGAAGGATCTATTTGAAGGCATTGCTCTCAGTCTGTCTATGATTTACTGTAATTTGCCGCGATGCATCCACAAAGAAAGTGTTATGCCAAATCCACCTTAGTCGTAATAGAGAAGGTAATGATGTTTGCTCTCCGCAACCTTCCAAATTCAATCCGACTTCCTTGCCCCCTTGACAAGCTACGAGATGAATTCGTAATCGCTTTACTTGTAGAACTTTGCCAGGTACTCTTCAGCTTTAAGTACCTTAAATGCTCAATGACGACTAAATCCTTCCAAAGCTACACAAGACATCAATACTTACCAATCTCGTTTTCGCAAGCTGTGACCACCCTCGTGAACAGCTTATAACTCCCTGCATATTGCAATTAGTAAAGTCCACTACACACAATGGACATGACCACATCAAAAGCTGTATTTAGTTGGAAGCTCACATATAATGAAATTTGCAAACATTTTTAATCATAACGAACCTTAAGAATCCAATAAAATAAAACATTAGAAAATTTGTAAAAAATCTGATACAAATTCTTAGCCCACCTTTTGTGATTAAAAAACCTCCACCCCAACAACAACAACAACTAACGAGGCGGATGAGTTAATTGAGGAGTTCTCGGAGTGGGCGTTATTAAATCAACGGCGTGTGTGAGGGCGTTCCCATGTCGCATTTGGATTCACTTTACTCACTGTCTTTATTTGGCACAAATCCAATGACCATCATTTAACGATTGGTCAGACTGTGCTGGGCAGTCGTTAAAAAACAACAACAACAACCCAGAGGTTAAAGTGCAACTCAAATCCAAGTTTAAGTGACAGTTTCATCTCGTTGGAAGAGTAAGAAAGTAATGGGGCTTGAACATTTTTATGTGCTGCATCAATTTAACTTCACATCAGATATGATTTTCAGCTGAATGATTTTCTGCAATTAAAACATATTAATCCTAAAATTATTATCACGCCCTCTCAAGTATTTGAATTGTTTTTGCCACAAGGCCTTTCCGTCACTACAAAGCCCAATTGTACATCTTATTCGTGGACCTTCCTCTGAACGACATTTGAACAAGTGAACTGTCAGGTTCAGAGGTCTCTCCAGTACTATACGTTATCACAATGTGCCCTTCCTTTTCGGAAGATCGACAAAGGCGCAGTGAAGCATTCCTGACAAAGAAAATGACATGTGCTTGCTTCTCGATTTATATTTTGTTTTTTTTTTCTAAATAGAATCTGTAACTACTTGTGGTCATGAAGAAAAACAATGGATTACATATAAGCGATGCAGTGAATTTCACAATAGCGTTTGACTGCTGATGTCTGTGGTGAGATGCACCATCTACAATATCCCATTTACTCTGTAGAGTTTGAATGGAAAAGGAACTGGTAAATCCTCAGTTCTCAACAAAATAATAAATAAATGGAAGAAACCTGTTTATTCCCGTCGAATAATGTGATGAAAACAAGTCACACATCTTAATAAAGAAAGAGGCATTTCTAGGGATGAAGGGAAAAATGTGCGAACCAAACAAATGCGCGCGAACACACACACACATACACACACACACACGCATGCACACACATACACACATTCAAAAGAAAAGAGCTTCACAAGACGTGCTTACAGACGATTTCACGAGAGATCCCATTGCTTTTTACACGCCAAATTGGCGCGGAAATGGATTTCAGAGAAAGAAATAATGGTATCATATTTACGTTGAGAGTGGTACGAAACACATCAACGCGTGACAAACGTGACTTTTCCCTCATTTGTGGACCACACCACAAGCTTTTGTTACCACGGGATGAGAGACTTGGAGGGACTTTGTCTGTAAGATTCTATCATGACGTGCGAAATGTTTTAACAAAGAATAGAAGATGGTAAAGTCTGGAAGTAAGGAGAAATGGAGAGCATCGACAAAGTTTCCGCTGCATCATTTGGTTCACGTTTTGTTTGGTTATTGTAAGAGTTGAATGATGGATTAATTGTTTTGAACTACATTCACCTCGAAGACGTTTAGTACATATCAGGTGGATCAAATGGAATATTTCAACACATCAGATAATGCAGGCACGTTCCAACGAAATTATTGACGATTAACAGTCATATCTTCGCTAAATTTCCGCAAAGATAGAAGTATTTAGTTTGGCCATCCTAACCCATTTGGGAATGAACTTCCCATCTGTTTGCAGACTACGAACATGACTTTCCCTACATTATCTTGATCATAGTAACTTAAACTCATTCTTTCACATTGTAAGTAACAAAACATGTACAAAACAAATGATAACCGCACTCACATCACTTTCTTCAGGTGGCAGAGACAGGTGATGTGATGTGCAATTAGATTTCGCTGATATTTGTTAGCACTTAATTTCCTAAATTTCAGATTTCAAAATTAATTAAAAAAAGAAATTTTTCCATCTAGAGAAGCTTGATCTTGCGTGGTGAATGTAATATTGTTTTTGTCTTTGCAAGAAGTGAGTAAGATTGAACTCCGTGCTCAAGTTGGTTAACGAAGGAGTAAAATGAGACGAATAGAGAGGTATATTATAATTTCAACAGACCCGACAAACATTAAAAAAAGGTAATTGAAATTACACTTTAACTTGTTTCTTCCCGATAGTTACACTGGTAACAACCCCATAAGAACATTAGTTGCGGTGACGATGATGTCAAAGCTCCAATTGTCCCATTAGTTTGGGCACACTTTTATTACTTTGACATGTCTTGCCCGCGATTTGTCATAATACAAATTAGTTGAGACGATGATGGTATCGAACCATAACTTCTCCCGATAGTTTGTTCACAAACTATCAAAAAGAAACTTACGTTTGGGGGTCAACAATAAAACAACTAAAACACTTTCCCGCAAACGTCATTAGTAGGCATAATCAAATTTTAATTCGAATGAAACAGTTTCTCTTTGTGAAAGAAGATGAAATTTACCTTAATCAGGAATTGTGTGACACACATATCGCCCTCATTTGTTTTGCATTGGTTTTGTTGTTATCATCGTTTAGTGGAAACGTACAATTTTATTTTGTGTATCTTATTCAGGTCCGAATTCACAACCTAGCTCTACCATTCTGATTGCCTGATTTTACTCTACTTACAAACGTATGAAAGCCTCACATATAGTTTTGAACAGTATGGAATTGCATTAATTTTGAACTCGTGTTTCACACTTCAAGGGCTTCATGGAATTTTAACTGTGGATCGACACCTTAAGGTAGGGCAGGTATTCAAGACAAATTGATATCGTTTGTGACACTTTTGAATCTTGAAGTTTTTCATTTTTGATATATTTCGGCAACTTTTTTTTCTCAAGAATACAATGTACAAACGAAAACACAATGACAGAGATTTGTTAAAATAAGATTTTCTGAAAAATCCAGTTTTACAAACCGATTCTTTAGATACAAAATAGAGTAGACTGTTGCATTTTCTCTTCCATAACTTGTTCCATGTTGTAGGGGCCGTCACAATAAATATGCGCAATGATGCTTGATGTAATAACAGACCTTTCCACATGACAAAACGACTGGAAAACTATTCTCAGGGGCATAGAACAAATATTGAGCACACGTGTCTAGACAGATTCACAAGTATCACTTGTAGATACATATTGGACTTTTCATGATTTCAAAATAGTTCACATAGTTATACGAAGTGGCAAAAAGATTGGGAATTCAAGCCGTCAAGCCCGCAAACATCTACCTCATCATAACGAGACTAGTGACGGAAAGAGAATGGAGCGCTGGATACAGCATTGGCTGCAAGGCGTAATCTTTGTCAAGTGACAGGGGCAATCTGTCAGCTAGCTGGAAGTCGTTAATCGAGGCAATTCGAATGACAGACCCCCACAGGCCGGAGGTGTGAACAATCTGAGTCTGCAGACGTGACATCAAAAATCTTCCCCTTCCACAGAGTAGGCCATCTCCTGGGTGTCGGGTATTGGACATCGAGACATGTGACACAACGTTCGATACGACTGCAAATCTTGCTTGAAGCCCACAACGATGAAGAGTATGGGAAAATTTGAGAGGAAATCATCTTTGCTGCAAACTCAGACAGGTCAGCTTAGTTCTTTATTAGTTCTTATGTAGGCTACTTGTGCATAACTGTGTACGTACTATGCAAAATCGTTTGTCATTTATTTACCTCACTATAGGCCTACTATTTTATTACATAATGTACTCCTCTAGCTCTACGGCTAGCGGGTGTACGTGAATTATGGAAATGGAAACTGCAACAGTATGAAGTAGGGCCTACAACAATTATTTTCATATATTCCGCGCAGGTAAAATGAGGTATTAGGCCCTGGCTGCTTCGTCTTTGCAGCATTTACTTATTCATGTATATAAATATCTAATTTATTCGAAAACTGTCTAAAAGAGATGAGTCAAGGGCCGGGGATTGTCGAAAGTGTGATGGGATAATATTCCAGACGAAGGCCGTTTACAGAGTATATTATAAAGACCGACGATGCCGAAAAGAAAGGAATCCACACAAGAGGAGCCAGGTTTTATTCTCACTCCTTCTTCGACTGAATAACAGCAGCTCTCTTATTAAACCCATCAGTGGCATTTGCTTTTTGTGCTGTATGTACACTGGTGCCTCCAAAGAACTATGTCCTGGGCAATTGTTTCCAAAGAATGCTGCAGCTCTTGAAGTTTGTCTTCAGAGTGTATTGGCACCTCTTGAAGGGTCTTCTCTGATGGCGCTGCCTGTGCTTCATACAGCAGCATCTTTGCACCTTCCATGAGGACTACATGCCCTGTCCATTTCAGATGGCACTTGATGATAAAGAACTTGATGGTTGGGAGGCCGCACTTTGCGCATAAATGGGTAGGTTGTTATGGAAACTTACCCGGAGAAGGTTTCGGTGTGTGTCGGTTAAAACGGAACCCCTCGCCCTCATCTGCGGTTTTATTGTCCGAGGCGAGGAATTTTGTTCTCTGGACCTTAGCCCGACGTTGTCGGGGTAAGGTCTGTTAAAACAGGGCGTAGGACCCTCTGTGTTGCCAGAGTCTATATAATCAGTCGGTTGAAGGCTGGGCTTGCCTTTCCAATGCGGTGCGTCACCACAGCGTCCAAATAGGCCCATTTCTGGATGAATATCTTACATCATGGTGGTGGTAACCCATGAATGTTATCAAAAGTGATAAGAAGGCTTTTTTTTCATCTTTTTTTTTTTTTGGAATAGATTGCCAATGTGGAGGTACTATTCTGAGCGTACACATTAGTCCCTGGGTTTATGACGAGACGTTTAATCTATGCCTGTGCTTCAGACATACTACACTTCCAATCCCCTTCTTCCTTGAACTGCACCGCTGTTTGATATTATCACACTACTAACTATACTAGTTATTTTCACCTACGAGTCTATCTATTTAATGAAATAATGTATGTAGGGATATCTCTCGTGACCAAGTCATCTTGGACTTCGCTCGGCAAATCTTACGAGCAGTTTGATCAAGACCTTTCTTGAGAATATCCCGAAATAAAACACGCGTATTGACAGACTTTTACGAAAAAACCGCGTGCGCATGCATACGTTTTCCTACATACCCGCCAGTGAATTCATATCCTCCCAGACCAAGTTTCTGAGGCGTTTGTACCTTTAGTACTCCTGTCTATCTGTACCGTCAATGACTATCAGCCCCTGAGCCTAGGGCAATGTCGGCGAGACCATTCTTGCCCATCGATCTTAAAGGACAAGTTCACCTTCATAAACATAAGGATTGAGAAAATGCAACAATGTTAGTAGAACACATCAGTGAAAGTTTGAGGAAAATTGGACAATCGATGCAAAAGTTATGAATTTTTTAAATTTTTGTCTTGGAACCGCTGGATGAGGAGACTACTACAGCTTGTGAGTCATATGCGTACAACAGTATAAAGAAAATGTAAAAGAAAATTCAACATATTTTTCACTTTTTTCGCATAATAAAAGAGCACTTGACTTGCCTCTTTCTAAAGGCAGGGGGAATAATATTACCCATAACATTTGTCGGTAACGAGTCAGGGGAATGTATACTTTTTTCAACAGATGGAATTTTGTGAAACTCTCTTTATATTTTCCTTATATTGTTGTACGCATGTGACATCTAAGTTATTCATACACTGCAGTAGTCTTCTCATCCAGCGGGTACTGCACAAAAACTTCAAAAATTCATAACTTTTGAAACGGATTGTCTGATTTTCCTCAAACTTTCAATGATGTGTTCTACTAATATCGCTACAATTCTCTTAATCCTTCTGTTTATGAAGGTGAACTTGTCCTTTAAGTGTTTAGCATCATATATGGATCCTGACTATAGAGACATTCAATGATCACCTGCAATTGTCTGCTTTTTTGTTTGGAAAATTGGGAGGGGAACATTGCAATAACAATTCAGTAGCTAGGTACAACAATTACAATTTCATTTCCGGGGTAAATATTACATGTTATACGAGGAAACAATAACATTACTCAAACATGTTTTACAAAGTTAAACGTAATGCATGTCGATATAGAACAAATTGAAGCAATCTCATATATGGTGACATTAACAAAAAAAAACCCCAGATAATACAGAAATGAAAGAAATAAAGGCGGAACACTAGGTGGCATCAACGAAAGTGATGAGGGGTTTTACCATGATGCACCTCTGTACGAGTTTTAAAGAAAATAGCTCCAGAGATGTGCATGGTAGAACGCGCAAAACTTTATGTACCATGGTGGTTGCCTTTGACCCTGTAAATGGTGGAACATTGGGGGCAGCAACACCAAAAATTATAGTGGTTCAGATTTAACTATGATAAACCTTTATAGAGTGTTGTGGGTAATGACTACAAGAAATGTAGAGCACAGAAGCAGACCCTTACAAGTCCACCTTTTCTGTGTATGTAGACGAAAACAGCGTGGCGGCAACCACCAAAAGTTTTAATGATACACCTCCATACCCAATTTGAATAATAAAAAAAAAAAAAACACACACACACACACAAAAATTTGAAGGAGCGGCTGCGACGGCTGCGGTAGCACCGTTGAATTGATATCGTCCTGTGCACGTACCAGGGGATACAAAGACACCACGTGTCACAGAAAATGTAGGTCGTCTCTTCTTGTACTGATCAGAGATATGAACATGTTGCTATTCTTCGTTTCCTGTGTATCATTCGATAATATGCAGTGTCCAATTTCACACATTACTTTGTACATTCTGTTGAAAAAAAAAAGGAAGATAAAGTTTGGATTTGAATTGAAACAAAAATAAATTTAAAACTCCAGATCCTGTAACCTCCTCATACTGAGTCTAATTTTGACGAAATGTTTGCTTTACAGTTGCCTGTTTGATTTTACTCGTTACATCCCTTACGAAAAAGTCCTGTGGTACAAAGATAATTACCACAGGACGGCACCACAGGACAGTGCCACAGGAAAGTACCACAGGACAGTACCACAGGACGGTATCACAGGAATTGTCCTGTGGTATTTTGGGACGTACCACAGGACAGTACCACAGGAATGTGCTCTGTGGGTATTTTGGGACGAATACGCACAGGGCAGTATACCACAGAGCAGTACCACTGGGCAGTTACCACGTACAGGACAGTCAGGATCCACACTGCAAAAAGTCCGGTGTTACATAGTGAACACCGAGCTGGTGTTAAATTTTCGTTGCTCATTTATGGTGTTAAATTAACACCTCCTGGTGTTATTTCCAAATTCTAAACTGTTTTTTTAAGAGTTTTTTAGTAACTGCACTTCTTGTTGATTTTTAATTTAAACAAGACGATCAAGAATTTTACATTAAAATACTAGATTTTTGAAAAAATGTAAAAATAAATTTACACCACAGTAAACACCAGCTGGTGTGGTCTCTTATTGAAGCTGGACGGGTGTTAAACCATTGATATTAACACCAAGAAATATCAAATCAACACCATGTGGTGTCATTTTTTCAATTAACACCAGTACAGTGTCAAAATAACACCAGGTACAGTGTCAAATTAACACCATGAAGTGTCAGGTGAACACTTTTCAACACCATCACAGTGCATTTTCAACACCTGTGGGTGTGGTCCTTTATTGAAGTTTGACCGGTGTTAAATCTAACACCGATGTTTTTACAGTGCAGTATCACAGGACAGTATACCACAGGAACTGTCCTGTGGTATTTTGGGACAGTACCACAGGACAGTACCACAGATCATTACCACACAGCGATTACCACAGGGCAGTACCACACAGCGTTACCATGGTACCACAGGAGAGTACCACACAGATCGCAAAAAAAAAAAAAAATCTGGGGAGAATTTTAGCCACATATCAAGGAATATTCCTGATAGGCGAGTGATGGATTTCAGGACAAACCTCTGTCCTACTCTGATATGTAAACATCAAACGAGAGAGTCTAATATAGCCAAGTGCCATTCTAGTCCTATAATAGATCTATAGAGTCATCCTATTCCTAGTTAATCATCGGTCGTATCAGTACAAGTATATATATATGGCGTAGTCTATCTCCGTAATGCATCTAAGGCCATGGGTTACTAACTAGATGTATACTTTCATTATCAAGATATGATTACACTTTCATAACAATATTTATGATGTTGGGAATAGCATAACATAATTAGACAATCTTTAAGAAAGTTCAAAGTAAGTCCCATCGTCTAAAACTTTGACTTTTTAAGTCATTTATGTATTTTCTAAAATCTAGAGTGCTGTTTTATGAATATTCATGAGCTATGTAAAAACTTTGTACCACAGGAGTACCACAGGAGTACCACAGAAGTCCACATGACATGTCTCAATGCTTTACAGCAACACTTTCACTAAATAGGTAATACTGTAGGAGTATAGGACAGGTTAAGTAATGGCAAATCAATTGCTTTAATTCACAGCATAACTCATCTATCAACTAATTGAGGACAATGTGCTTTTTTGTTTATATATTTTTATTATTTCAGTTGGTTCTGCCTTACAATTTTTCTGTGTGGTACTGCTGTTGTAGATATTCTCCTGATGTGATAGTCCTGTGGTATAACATGTTAAGAAAAAAAAAAAGAATACCTGTGGTATTTTTCTGTGGTACTTTCTATATATGTCACTCGAGCATGTGAGGAATTGCACTCTAAATGTTATTTGGTGCGAGTCAGTACGTTCTTGCACCTTTTTTCCACGGTAGAGAACGTCATATCCTGTCATGAGGTTATTTAGTGTTGGGGAATAATGAAAACATGTTGTGCGGTAAAGTTATGTACACATAAGATGACAATTACTGTACATGAATGACACCAAGGTCATAATATCATGACCATGAAGTTATTCAAAGAGTCTTAATGAGAGCATTTGTGATGATGTACCGATATTCATACAGAATACATTTTGAAATAATGCTCATAAACTGTACGCGACTGATAATACTTTGCCTGCAACTGGGGGAAATACTAATTTGCTGGTGTTTAAGGTATCCGAAAATAGACTCATACTGCCGGAGGCGAAACCTCTGTGTCGTTGGTGTGTTCATTTGAGCTGCATCTCCTGACATGATATTTCCTCACTGTGATGGGAATAATGTGGGAATCAGGGCAGCATGCCCAAAATCACATATTCTTTCGTCCGTGGAAAATGAGATGCATTATTGCTTTCACCAAACTTGAGGGAAAAATGGATCAGGGAGAAAATCGCGCCAAAAACAAAACTAAGCCAAAGAGAGAGAAAAAAAAACAACAAAACATTCTTCATAAAAAAAAAATCAATATATATATATATATATATATATATATATATATATATATGTGTGTGTTTTACTACACAATTTTTTATTGATGACGTAATTTCAACGTTTTACATCCCTTAAAGTGAATGCAAACAAAATAAATGCAAAATCAAAATCTAAGATTAGCGAATGAAATTCATCCTTTCCTTGGACTGTTATCTGATGACCTTTTCTGCCCTTCCGACGTCTTAAAATAATATATCCTTAGCCATGCTTAAATTTGACTTTGCAGTGGTAATTCAGGGATTTGTACCACTTTGCAAAACAGGATAGAGGGTGGGCAGTCACTTCCGAATCGTGCCAGGTAAAAGAAAGTGTGAGAATCTTGGTCACGCACCATAGTAATGAGATTAGTCACAGCGCTCAATGTGACGAAACAGCTAAACAGAACAGGAATAGACACAAATTCGGAACAAGTAGGGTCTATTAGTTATTTTACGGGCTGTCTTTTGGTCTCTTCTAACTACAGACGTGCGTTCATTCATACTTGTACCTTCATTTAGAAATGTTCAACGTTTATGCTTTAAAAACTAACACACTCACAATTCAAAATGAGCATGAAAAGCACGTCAGTATCACGAACATGAAAACCAAAGCCACACATTCTGTATGAGTCTTATGGACTGGTATTTCCACGGTTCCGGGTTCTTCTTGGACTAGATGCAAACAAGCACTTCATGCCATCGTTAAAACAGTCTTTCTTCCCACCTCCAGCACGCCCGGGCGCACGGAGACAGATATGGTATATATACTTTCTTGTTCCCCAACCACAGTTTACATGTAGGGTTATATAACGCATAAATACTTCTGTCGAGCTTATTACAGCTCCGGCAGCGAAGATTTCAGTCGCAGTCAAGGGTAAAGCAGAACTGCTGGAACTTTTGAAAAGGACACTAGCAAGAAGTACAGTCTACATTCCTGAACATGAAGAAAACAACATTCATGGTAATTGACAAAGATGGAGTGAACAAAGAGAATGTCATTCTAGATCGGGGAAAAACTGAGGAAGTGTGGGGTCATAACTCATAAACAATGACAGCACCAGCATGGTTGAAATCAGGAGGAGAGTAGCTATGGCAAGGGGTGCACTGCAGAAAATACAAACCATTTGGAGAAGCACAGGCATTAGCGCACAACTAAAGGTACGAATTTCCCATTTCCCTTTGCGACATTTATTATTGTATGGATGTGAGACTTGGGCAATGGTACAGGCTAACTGCAAGAAGATGAATGCAAATGAAATGTGGTGTTACCATAGAATCTTAAGAATTTAATTAACGGAAAGCACACGAGACAAATAATTAAGTACTAGACTAGATCAAGATCGAGACAACATTGGATCAGGGCTACTTAACGCAAGGGGATAGTCACTCAATAGTTCCGACTTTTTGGACACATGATGAGAAAAAATTGTTTGCTTTTATTCGAGGGAAAGTGGAAGGCGATAGGAGGCGGAGGGACGAATAACAATTTGGACTCTAGACATTAAATTATACACAGAATTTGGTTGCTCGGCTGTATCCCGTCGGGCACCAGATAGGGAAGGCTGGCGTGAGCTCATCAATATCACAGCAGCGTATATTTGTGCCAACTGAAATGAATAGATGAATGATGAATTCTCTATGGTGCCACAGTACTGAGTCAACAGGGTTGGGCAAGGTCACGAATACTATACCCCTTCTCATCACGAGATTGGGGCGACTGAGGTAAACGAGTACGCAAGACCAAAATATAATGGACGAAGAAAACTGTCGGCGTTAGGAATGACGTTTCTATCTGTTTGTGTGTTTGCTTTCTTGTTCGCTTGCTGTAGGTGTGTTTAAGAGAGATTGTGTGTTTGTGGTGTTACTGTAATCTATCGTTACTTAAGCGTATGGTGACCAACAAGAAGGGAGGAATTACTCGATTCTTGCACTTACACATTATACCACACGGGAGTAACAAAGTTGATTTAAATAATCATCTGAGACAGACACTACAGACGGTTCACTTACAGCCTGAACATGACAATAAGATTTGCTTCAATGATAGTTTGAATGTTTCTGATGCATCATCTCCAACCAGAAAAGTAAATTTCCCCAGCCTTTAAATGCGTATTTCCGTTAAAAATTATCTAAACAAACCTGTATCGTTATAATTGTCACATTTGTTTTCGAAGTCGTGCGTCGGGGTGTTATATTAAAAATATCCGGACTACAAGAAATGTCAGTTGAATTGAATTAAATTCAACTGCTATTTCATATTCTATCAAAATTAATGAAGATAAAACTAATATAGATTACTATGCAGCATAACGTGTGGAATAGAAACATATACTGTATATTCATCAATCCTTAAATTCACTCTGATAAAGTTAACAATTTAGATGTTTCGGGGAAACGGAGGGACCAACTGACAGGCAATGTTTTAAAACTGCTGGTACGCTTAAGAAATCCACGTATAAAAGCTATTTGAGAACTACTCAGTAAGAATGGACAGGGTAGAAGTTTTAAAAAAAAACAAGCAAAAACATAGCACAGATGGATATTTATACACACTTTTCACCTCTCGTGGACATTTTAAGTGCAATTCCACACCATGCTCAAGGTGTCTGTCATGGATACAGTCAAACTAACGCTGCGATTACACCATGTTCCCGGCGGCCACGGCAGTCACGTTTTAGGGTACCGTGGACAAAACGGGATGGACGTGAGACAAAGCGGTGAGAAGGGATAGGCAAACGTGAAAGGCCGTGATTGCTGTGAATGCCGTGTCAGATTGTTAAACTGTCAAAAAAACATGGCTAAATAAAACGGGGTGAACGCAACAAGACACGGCGGCACGTAATGGACCATAACAAAACTTGGAGGCGATCCGTAGCGGGACGCGACGAAAAATATTGATAGTCTAGCCTGACCAGACACCGTGAGAACAAGGTCTGATAGCTATATGTTCACCGGGGCTAGGACTGGACGGAACAAGACTAGAATACGAAGCGGGGGGGGGGGGGGGGCGGGGGGGTGGTGGTGGACGGGAGACTGTCTCATCTACCCACGGCGCACTACGTTACGGGCAGACGGGGCTGCCGTGGAACATGGTGTAAACGCAGCATAAGCAAACGGAATGGTAGACGTAACATGAAAGGGGACATACAATAAAAAATTAGTAGTGGAGTCGCTAAGTGTCAATAATACTTTCACGAAAGAGCGATATTAGCAGCAACCATGTGACGCAACTTTGATGACATTCTTATGAGGTGATGGTGACATTGTCTTACGGGTCTCCCACTGACCAGCACACATTTTCCCTAAATGCGCTTGTTTGAACTAAATGGAACAAGAAAAACTTGTATCCTTCGGATTTTCCATGACTTAAAATAATCTATAAATGGTGGCTTATGGAGAAAGGGTATAAGCTACAAATCATTCACAAATACAAAAACCAAACATCATTATATGATATTATTTGTGCGTATAGAAATCAATGGGACAGTAGTGATTTGTTGATATCATCACGTCAGGCAATATGTGAGCGGTGACGGTTATGTGACGGTTATTGCTATTTAATGAAAGTATATGAAAATGAAAAGTTCCATAACTTTCCATAACCTTTTTAACGTCCGACTATAAGGAACCTTCTATCATTTTATTCGTCCATTACTCCATTACGCTCAAATTGGCATTAAAGTGACTCTGCGCTCTTTGGTTGTAGTAATCACATATGTTGTTTGAGAAAACGAAATCGTGGTCCAAGGAAACTGTAAATCATCGCTTTAGAAACTCTATAGACTTCAACTCTTGTGGAAAGGTAATCAGTGGAATAGGAAATCTCTCGTATACAATAACTTACATGGCTCATCCCCCAGCCTTATTTGACTGAAATTATTAGAAGTAGTGAGAATTCCTCGCTCAGCAATATGTAATAAGATGGAAAATGTCTGTCATCAGAGAGTCGCCTTACGCCATCGCACACACCGTCGCATAATACCGCAATCCCGGGCACGAATGCAGCTCAGTCAGTCACTGCGATTTCTCATCCCGCGGATTACGTACTTTGGAATAAGAATAATAAACGATGGAAGCTTACGGACGAGGAAATATCATAACGATGAACTAACGCATCCCAATTTATTATAATGCTCTCTCTCTCTCTCTCTCTCACTCTCTCTCTCTCTCTCACCTTGTAAACGCAAAAAGACAAATACTGACAAGCACATCAGTAAACACACAAATACCCACATACACACACCCTCGCGCACGTTTTCCCCTCATGCTTGAGGGTTACGGACATAATTATTAAGTACCTTTGCCGCCAAATACAATGTTCGGGTTTTCTACTTAATAAACGCACATACAACAAACAATGTACTTCTGCATAATTATAGATATAAAATGCCCGTGGGTGCATGAATCACTTACACTCCGGCGATAAATTGCGCGGAGTTGAACGAAACAGATTCAAGTTTGGCGCAGTACTTTGTGCGGAGACTACTCTATTGGTCTCAAGAGGACGTCTGCCCGGATAAGAAGTGCGCGGTGCTGTTTCCGCTCCTCGGTGGGCGAGCACAGCTTCTTCCCTCCAACATCGCTAATGAGATATGACAAGTAAAGCACCATCACACTGTCATCCTCGCAGGTCTCTGCTGATGTCGGGATCGATCTGGGTCAAAGGGTGGAGATCAGCCAAGCCATACTGCCTCACTTGAACACAAGACGATAACAGCAGCAATGACAGCAGTTGTGTTGGCATGCACATGTATGAATTGCAGGCAAGACAATTAAGGTTGGGATAGTTCACTCTTGCGGAAGCAAGCAAAATATCCTCTCCGGAACATTTAGATATGAATAAAAAACATGTTGACATATTACTGTTCATGGGTTGAATGACAATTAACCGCACAAAGAACAGACTAAATATTTGACAGGAAAGAATGTCGGGTTTTGTGAAAGGTAATTTCTGACCTACATGCAATCACGAAAGTAGTTATAGCATTCCATTATTCTGCATTAAACTGTTGATTATATTCATCATGCTACAAATCCAGTGTTGTGCGCGGATGGATAGTAACATTGCTATCCGCCACAACTGTAAACGTAGGACCATAAGCCTAAAAAGGTTAGGAATTATGTCAAAAGCAGAACCAAGTCCCGGCTTCAATGTGCCTGACGCGACTGTCGAATGGCGCCAAACAAACGCCTGAAAGACACAAGCTGCGAACACGTAAAAAGTGCAAGTTCGGTTCAAAGAAAACACGGCATGACTATGTGCAGTTCCTGACAGCGCGTTTTTCAGTCTCCAGCCTGGAGAGTTGCTCAACATGACAAATCTGTCCAGGCCTTACCTTCCAAAATTCTTCTTTATCTTGAAAACACGCTTAGCGCCGGGTGTCTTACTTTTGCTACGAGTTAAAGGGGATTTCCGGACCAGTTTAAAGTTAGTCTGATACAAAAGAGTATAATTCTTAAAGCAAAGCAGCAAAAATTTGATCATAATCGGATACAAATTATGGAGCTTATTAATACTGTGAAATTTTTGCTTGCTCATAAGGTGCGCTACAAACGCTCGTACTGAAACTGGTAAAAGGTATTTCATTTGAGCCGAAAAATCATGTTAATGCGTTTAACTGCTTGATGCTACAGTCACCACAGTGCCATGAATAAGAAGACTGTGTCCAATTCATACGCAGTGGCAAGAGTACTCCATTTTTAATGTTTCAATAAGACATGTGAATAAATTGTAACAAAAAATGTGCAATAGTTCCTGCATTATCAGTCATTGTTTACCAACTAAACATCAAAGTCAAATGAAAAGCGCCACAATATCTTAGAGTGGTCATTGTCACAAACTGAAGATTTTCCACAATGGGATCCATGTTGAGTTAAGAGATATCGGTACGGTGATGCATGTTCTTTTCACGCTTTTATAATTTGCGCTGTCAAGAAGTGTGTTTAGTCGACGAGTCAGGATACTTGCAAGCTGCATTTTGATGAGAGAGAGGCCTGATATGAAGGAGGCTTCGCATAGTCGATGAAAGGGGGTAAATCGAGATAGCGAGGGCACTTTCTTGCACAACATCATCTGTCAAAGGCATGCAATTCAGTAAATAAGTCGAGCACTATATACTTAGATAAATGTAGTGATCGTGTCAAGCATGAGTTTTGTTGACCCTCTCTTATAATACTGACATACATATTCAAAAATCCAAACGACAACCACTAGCGATGACTTGTAGTGTGGCATGGCCCTGAAATCCAATCGAAAGCACACTGGCCGGTGGAGGGCAAGGGGGCGGGGGGCTTTTAAACACACCATTGAAAGGCCTGTCAACAATAGATATTTCGGTGATATTTAAGAAATAATGAGAGCGTAAGAGTAAATACAACGTCTTGGGGACAAACAGCAATGACCACGAATGTACGAATTCACATCCATGTTCTTGCTGCTGGTCTTTGGGTCCTGCCACCACTCCAAAGTTGCCAAGTAAACATCATTGTCGTGCTCTTCCCTTTTCTAATTTGGGTATTTATGAATCTATCCCAGTCATGAATGCAAGGTGCACTTTTCTGATAAACTAAAGTTACAATTACAACATTTTTTTTTCTTTTTCTTCTCTGTCTTTCACGGGAGTTTCAATAACATCGATGTGTATTAGTTATTCAATGATACTGCTCAAAGTGCTATGTTGCACAACCAATGAGAACATCTAGACAGGAAATGACACCAATGTATCTTAAGCGGTAAGTAGGCATTATCGCTGTCTCTTTCCATGAAAAGAACCGCTTACACTCTAAACATTTGAGCCTCAGAACGATAATTCTTAAATTCTACATACAACAATTGACGGAAATTAGAAAGACGACAGGGACATAATAATATTTCCATTCTTAGGTTGACTGAACTAGAAAAGAAAACGCATAAGTTTATCTCATGTTTAATGTAAATGACTGCGCCGATGGATAAAGATAGTTGGAGAACGTTCGTGTCACTCGTGTCACTCAAGAGAATTTCTTGAATAGTCACGACATTGAGTGCGTGTATGCCTTGGGTGGAGTGTACTCTCGTACAACTCCTAAGTGTTTGCGTGGACAGGCGCACGTTGCTATATTCCTCAAGTGCTCAAAACTTGCAAAGATGATGACAAACACACAAAGAGTACACCAGTTCATAATAATACATAGACAAATTCATGGACAGTTTTCCTCCAGGGATATAACAAGTCATTCTATCCACATGTACATATTCGTTGTATTTCAATACTTAGGATGCACGTATACCAACGTATATGTCGGGCACTCCTCAGGCAAAGCTCACGTAAACTCTCAGGTTGTCAGGAACATTCTTTAAGACAGTGTAAGATATTAATAACATTTGAATATGTTTGTAAACTTTTTTGTGGTTTGTTCTCTTCATTCCGAGCAACACGTTAGATATCATACCTTTCAAATGCAAATTTGGCTTATTCCTAGATTTATTTGAGATGCACCAGCAAATGATTTAGTAAGGAAGAAGTATTTTCATTATATGCATGTGGTATGGATAAAGGGGTTTCAGCTCTGGTGGAAAGAGTACTGTTTGAGAATGTTTCCTTCTGCTATTCGTGACATAGATGTCACGAATAGCAGAAGGAAACATTTACAGAAAATATATGCTGTGAACAATCCTTTAAGAGTACCTGAAACCTATTTTCCCACATTGACATACTGAAAGTCTTGAATTCTTTGCTCTGTTCGATTTTGTTCGAAACAGCCATACGATTACCTGTGAAAAAAAAAGAAAAATCCATTAAATCTGCTTCATTCAAACTTCGAAGGAAAAGTCTCCCTCAACCCTACTTTCTCCACTTTCCCAAGTCACAATGTCAACACAAAAGGATTTACCTGAAGGCATGAGGTGAGTTTCTATACGACTATGAGTAAATGGCACTGAATACTAATAGCTGAAAGAACATAATTATCGAATGGTGACCTCATTGTCACAATGATTAATTGTTTAGACAAACATTAAAAAAAAAAAGATCTTTGTGTGCTTCAGGTTTTTTCTTCGTAAACCGGATCAGTAAGCAAGGTTCATTCCCATAAATACTTGTATTCACTATAAATTTCCGCAGCCTGAACCATCACATTTCAATTATTGTACAGCAACTCGTGTTCTGCGGTTATTGAAACCTTGTTATCTCTGTAAGGGTAATCAATAAAGATTTCTGCTACTTTTCCCACAATGACGATGACTCAGTACATGCAAGCTTATTTTTTTAAATCTTTGAGAGAGGAATCGTCATTCTCACTATTTAGTGAAGCTGGACTATCAGTAAACACAAGGGCTTTCATCGTCTGTGTGATCCAGGATCTGGACGAGTTGTTTGGAGTTTGCATGCGCTTGAGGCCAAGCTTGAGACCTTCTGTCATCTCTTCTCGACTGTCTGATACTAGTCCTGCTCACATCAGCGTCTCTCCTTCTTTCCTCCCCTTTCCTCTGTTTAAGCTTTTCTTTTCCTTACACATATTCCTGGTGTCTTCCGTTCTCACAGGGGAAAGATGTTTTTTTTTTTCTCTTGTGAATTTCCTCACTGTACATCCTCTAGCTCCAACTCTTGTTCTTGATTTACCTCGCTACTTTCATTACTGCTCATTCTGTCTTTTCTTTCATCCAGGACTCATTGTTTTCTCTACCTTACCTTTTTTTTTCCATGAAAGCGGTTTGAAGCTGCTGCTCGTGGCAGCAGTGTGATATTGTCCTTTGTCTTTTAGGTTGATCAAGCTTTCACTAACTTCGAATGATCGAAGGGACAATACACAAGTGCCGCGCTCTAATCAGGGAGGCGGGATCTCTATCTCATAATTACAATTAATTTGACTTTTTAAAAGAATATTTCAGTTTCAATGTTTCCCTTTATTTTTAATCATATTATTTCAGACTGTCTGTACTAGTCACACAGTACATGGTGTTTGACACACTTTCACGTACCTGCCAATTCTCACATAAATACCATGGTTTATTATATCATTTGGGTGTTTTATTAGATTCTTAAATTTTACACGTTTTCCTTTCCTTTTTCGGCGACCACATTTCATTGTCGGGCACCAATGAATTAAATTTGATGAAAAAGTTAGTGTCGAGCCTTACATATATATATATATATATATATATATATATATATATATATATACATATATATATATGTATGATATATATTCTATGTGCATATTTATATTGAAAGAAAGAAAGTGTCTGAAAGAGAGGTCATCTCAACATGAATGGTACATATTATTGTGTTTATTTTTAAATTTCAAATTCATTTCTATCCATAATACCAAATAACATTAATATCGGACTTGCAACTAGTGAATTTTATGGCCAGAAAACTACATTTTTGCTAACTTTTGGTAACCTTTGACCCCTGACTTTTCAGGCAATCACTTGCTGACTTATTCTGTAATTTTGACCAGTGGTATGTACTACCAATGGACGTTCCTAGCTTGTGGCTCAAGGATGACATTTTTAAACCAAAGTACAGGCACCTTTGACATTCACATTATGAGTTATCACCACTGTTATGTCCATGTGTATTTTATTCTTACCCTGTCCACTGACACCGTTACTCTATAGCTGAAGCGCGAGAGGAAATTACTCCTTTGCAAAAGATAGCACAGTGACCTCTAACCTTGATTTCGGATCTGTGTATCATTTCACGGAAAGACCCACCCTTCATACAAAATCATATGACCACTGGACATGATTATATAGATGTCATTTTTTTAGCTAGGGTTCAGACATTCGAACCCAAGGGATTTTACCCAAAATCTGCAAAGCCCATTTTTACCTCATGTAGCATACCTCTGCAAGGTAGGTGACCTATCAATAGAATCCACTGAACTGTTTTCTGGAATCGTGGTAACGAGGAAGTTGGACAATGGAGAGACGGACAACCCGGAACAAAAATGCCTCCGACACTTCAGGAGGAGGACTGAAGCTTGTGTTGTAAGTGCTACTGAGAAGATGAAACGCCATCTCGTCTTCTTAGACCCGAAAAGGTCGAGAAGGCGAGGAATTATCTCGTCTTACGGGCTGTGGAACTTATGTGCTTCCGTAGAGGAGGCTTCAAAATGTAAAACGGGACATGCGAGCTAAAATCAGGCAATTTAAATAGATAAGTAAAAGGGGTAAGTACATAGCCATGAGAGAAATGAAGCAAAGAGTGGGAAAGAAGGGGAGAGAAAGGAGAAAGGGAGAGATACCAAGCGGTGGGAATCGAAAATAACACTAAAATGGGGTCGGGTGAATCGTATAATCGCGAATGCAATCTAGCGTTTTTCGGGCCTCTTGTCCTGTTTCCTCCACGTCAATGTGTCGATCCGCTATCCATACTCATATAGTGTGTACGATGCTATTCAGGACGAAAAAGAAAAAAAAAATATCATCCTTGTCGAGGCTGTTCAACACAGCTTACACCATGGTCTTTGACATTGTAGGCTGCAAATGGCTACAAACAGGCTGGCAATTCAATACTTACTTATTTATTCATTTCTATTTTTATTTCATTTTGTTTTTACGGTGAAGGGATAGTGGGCACTAACCACACACTGACTTTTATTCACCTGGAAAGTCGGTTGAACCAAGAGCAGATTGTGGCATTACAGGCAACCACGTTAAAAAGAGATTTGTGAACGAGGCAACCTGGCATGAAGCGAAAAGTGAAAGTTTGTGCGAAATTAGTTAAATAACTGGAAAGCTAGACCGTTTGAGAGTCATCGCAAATGTAACCCTCATGAGTACTTCGGGTCGCCATCCCGGTCACGAGAGTGCGCTTGGGTAATATTGTGTTGAATATTCCACCAGACACAACTTTGATTTCTTTAAGATACGTGGTGAGAATGAATCGTTTTCCCTCTTCTTACAGGTAGTGCAGCGCTGGATACTCTCTATAAACGTAAAGAATATTTGTCTATCAAAAAATAAGACACAGAAACTCTGAAAAATCTTCCGAGACATCGCGATTTCCTGCAAATAGCAGCAAAGAGGAATACTGGTATGATTAAAGCTGCTTCTCGTAATTTGAGACGTCAATGGCAGACAGGCACTACTGACTTCAAGTCATGTGTACTGTTTTTAAAAAAGTGCATATTACGCACGCACGAGGTAAATGCTGCCAAGCCAGGTCTCACACTTTGCCAGATAGTCCGGTGCATAATCATCACAGACCTCAACAGTCCCTTTGGGCAATGAAAGATAAGTCTGGTGGCGGTTGAGCAATAGGCAGAAGTTAAATTGGCTAATGTTCTCAGCGTCCTTGTGACAGATTGAAATTCTTTGAATTAGACCTCAATTTGGTCGTCTCACTAAACACACCTTACTACCTTCAGGCCATCAAAGTGCTCGAAAGCTGAAAGATACTAGAAGTCTTCAGGACGAATCATCCCCTTTGAACGATATACCCTTAAATAGGATTTTCTTATTTATCACCTCACACAAAGTGAACGCATTTCCCAGTTCCCTTGTATCTTCCTCCCTTGGCGATTCCATTCACTCCCTTGCCTTTGTCTCCTTATCCCCCTTTTTGTACGTACAGCTCAATTAGATGGTACAATAGGATGACAAAGAGAGAATAAAAGTGAGGTAAGCTACCTTTGTCTGTTGTACAAATTGGTGTAATTACGATGTCTATTTCTCTTTCATGGTGGAGATCCATCTTCGTTAACTAGTACAAGCCAGTGTGTGTCCAGCCTTTCTATTGCCAAGGGGTGGGTTTTACACTTTTTTTTAATCATCAATTCCTTTCATTTCTGCATCGTTTCTGACCCTATGAGATACTCTGCAATTTGTTTGCGTGAAGTGAATAGCTCAGGAGCAAATAATGAGATCACGATTGCGGTTTCACAATCTTGAATCTACAGACTGTGTAGCTGTAAGTGATTTAGTCATTTATTATTGTATGCTTCATCAACCAATGGAAAGCTTATAGGAACATGATTTCCCGTCTCAAAAAACCCCACAATGATTTGAGATGAAGATCTCATTGAGTATTTGAGCAATCATCTGTGTTTCTATGTTGCTTTGATCTCTTCGACTACGATGAAACCTATATCTGCTGACGCAACCCTCCCCAATTAGGGGTCATGTTTCAACTTTGCCTCAGCGCATTCAATGAGTGATAATAACTTAATATTGTTCCTCTTCCAAAAAGAAACAACAACAATAACTATAATAATAATAATAATAATAATAATAATAATGATAATAATAATAATGATACTAATAATTATGATAACAATGATGACAATAACAATTATATATATATAGGCCCTATATATATTATTTACACGTACTTATATTAGAGTGCATGCTTGGAGAAAAAAAAAACCCTGCAAAATGACAAAGGGTTTATCGCACAAATTTCATGCGTAATATTTTTCATATGGATACCCAAAAGCTGGACATGCAACGATCTTGGAGAGTGCAGAATTCCCTTCCCTGGATGAAGGATTAAAGACTAGCGTTGGCAGAACTGAGGATACATCTATCATTTTGCGACGTTTTCATGATTTGGCAGAGAATAAACTGCAACGCCTCAAGGGATTTGATTGATGTATATCATCACCTTCTATTCTGCCTCAAATATATAAGTTTCTCACAAACTCAACCCTCCCCCCCCCCCTCACAAAAAAAAAAAAAGAATGAAAAAAATATGGCGAATGTTATTTTGCTTAAGGGAAGCCATTATCATGCAGCGAAAGGTTGCGATGAAATGCATTTCTTTCTTCCTGGAAAGTGCTGCCCGATAATCAATCTCATGTAAAATGAAAGTGCCTCCTTTGCAAGATATATTAGAGGTACTAAAGATTAAACAGCAAGCCTACATGGATGTGACGCTTTAATATAACGTAATTTCTTGAGTGATGATGGAACAAGGTATTCCTCGTGTTTCGTTTTACCTTTCTATTGTTCATGTCTTTATAATTTAATTTGAGAGAAAATGGTGATCACAGTGACATCCCAGAATACTTTAGATGTCTACGCTATCTATAAGAGAGCATTCAATAGCATATAAATGCTGCTGTTTCTCCTTTAAGAGAGAAAGAGAGATTAAAAAAAAATCGATGACACTAAAACGATGGCACAACATCTCACCAGAAAGAGTCATTTCATTCGCCTAGGATTCCCTTTAAAACAAAAGGACATACGTGCAGCTTTGTATAACTCACTTCTTTCAAATTGAACGAAAAGCATATTTTATGCTTTTTTACTCAGCATTTATAAATTGAGAATGAAAAAATGCAAAAGTGTAAAACTTAATTTCATAAATACTGTTCTTTAGGGCGCTCACAAGTAATGCACAAAACACGAGTTGCAAATGAGACTGGATGGAAAGCTATGGTTATCTTTAACAGCTCAAGTAACGCTAGATATTGAATTCGAACACACATTGCTTGCTGATTTCGTTGAAATGTCCACACACTTGATCCTTTCATTCCACTGTTTTGATTTAAATCCACTTTCTGGCTAACTGGTTCTTCATATTTGTTTCTAGTATATGTTTTCCATTTTAACACCAAATACATCATATTCCCTTGACATCTTTGAAATAGACCTATGATCATGTTGTGTTGGATGGAGAGAGATGGCGCATTTCCAAACTCGGCGTCCTCCGTTATACATACCTGATTTCTTCAGGAGAAGGTGGCATGTTTGTTCTTTTAGAACTGAAGTCCCAAGGTCAAATGGAAATTCTTCAGGATATCAAGTCTTGCAAAAACTCGAAAGCACGTCCCACCCCCCCCCCCCAAAAAAAAAAAAAAATAACTGAAGGTTTCTTAATGGTGTTCAAAAGTACATACTCACTGCTCGCAAGAGAAGCATTTTCTACCTGGTCTCCACAAGACTGCCCTACAAAGATTTTCCGCCAACGTTGTAGTTGCTGTTCGCGATACCACCTTCTTTGCTCTAATAGCTATGTCTACTCCATCATCTTTCATAGGAATGACGATATGAAGCACCAAAAAACAATCTTTTCAGTAAGTGTGTTTCTATTTGCTTGGTAATTCTTGCAGACCATATGTTTTAGTCTACTATTAATACAGAAATAAAATGCCTACTTAATAATATTTGTCAGTAGTACTCACGTTACTTCTATAATTACTAGCACTAATCCACTGTCATGGGCACATAATGATGGAGAAATATAAAAGATAACACTTTAGAAAAAAAAAACCATGATGCATTGAGCGTGTTCAGGCAGTTTGTGAATGTGTGTGTGTGCATAAAACAATCATGATTAGCCATCAGAAGTTTTTGATAAGCTTACTAAAATCTTCCTAGCTTAATACGTCTTTTTTTTTTTTGGGGGGGGGGGGTACGTGGTCAAAGCGGAAAGATTGTTTATTGTTCCAAATGCTTTTATTCTCTACAACGAATTCGCTCTCTATTGTACTTCAATTACCTGTCCTTACACATATTCTTATCCCTTAATTTGTAGTTGATATCATAATTTTTTCTAAGTTCTAAGCTCTCTCGTCTGATACCTGTGTCAAATCACGTCATTTCAGATATATTTTTTTTTCCTTTTTAAAAAGGGTAATTTCTGTTGATTTACTGTCAGTTATGACGTGTTTTTTTTCTTCAGAAAACAAAATCTGTCGACATCGGATGAATCTGAGGCATCCCAATCGCTTGTACCACTGGCGATTCGGGTAGGCGAGAAATGTATTATTCCGAGTACAGTGAATGAAGGCAGTATGCAGCCATCGAGCGCGATGTATACCTTGCGGCCTGACTCAATGTGTAGCAGGCAAAAAAAAAAAAATGCATTATGTATATGCTCCTTAAATAGTGGGGTCGACTCGCCTGACAAACAGATCTTCTTTCGCGTTATTGTGAACATCCGTCAACATCGAGTGCGATATCAAAGAAGGAATCAGTTCGATTTGTCAATACAGGAAACAGACGAGGAATTCTTGCGAATGGCATTCGGGTATCTAGGCAACGATAACCAACTCTCTGCGTACGGCCTTTACAACACACAATGGTTCTCTCACTGCCATTAAAAGGTATCATCTCAGCAGACTTGCACGTGAATTCCATATCTGCGCGGACAAAGAAGCTAATGACTATCCAGCGAACTGATAGTAACATCCATGATAATACATTGTATATGAATAGTCCTTTCTGATTGCACATTTCCAATTAACTTTCTCCTCCTTTCTGCATGATGATATCAGATGGTGGTCTGTTCATATTGCCAAGGTATGCCGTCTTGAGTAAAATCTTCATTAAAAGAAAAATCAGTAAAAATCATAATCGCATGGATAGCAGTAGAGACAACAGATGATGATTATGATATTGCATTTAATGAAAGAACAGTGATTAATGTATCATTACTGTCATAATCATAACTCTACCTTGATAGCACTTAATAGTTTTATGATCTTTTGTATCTTTGCTATTTATTGCTCGACAGAAGCAAATTCATGACCCAAAGGAAACACCAGAAGTAGTTAACAATATACAGTAATTGTCACCTTAAAGAATGAAGAGAATGGAAGAAAAGTGTAATGTGGCTATCTTGAAATACCAGAAGAGAATGGAGCTGTGATATTCTGTGCTGCATTATCATTACAACAAGGCAATCAAAATATACATTAATGGTGAGTGTTAACTTGACCGCATTCGCTTTGAGTGAACGATTTGCGAAGAACCGAGAGGAATATGGACGCCATACATGTGTAAGCATACGACAATCATCCTAACATTTCAAATAAATCACCAACACCAACAGCCACACTCCGTAACCATATAACAAAACGCAAATTGACGAGACACTTTGTGGCTGTATACGGCCTTCATATCAAATTTTAATAAATTATAATTTTTAATAATGAACTTCTCTCAAGGATGCATCCAAACTCTGAATGGAGCATTACAACAACAAAAGATTTCATATTGTCCCGTAATTACTCTCATGGATGGATTTTCACAATAACCAGGAAGTTTCCGCAGTCATTAAGAATACTCTGAAAAACAGAGGAATTAAAAGTCAGCTGAGTCACTGATACTCTCTCGCAGGTTCCCTATTGCTCTGTTATCCAAAGGGAAGAACGTTAATACGTACAGTTAACTGACCATGCATGTCGGGGTTTTGTGTGTGTGTGTGTGTGTGTGCTTGTGTGTGTGTTGCCTTTTTTTTTGGGGGGGGGGCATTCTCTTATCCTTCACAAAATATTGGTGTGGTTTTGTTGCTGTTGTTGGTCATTTCACTGTATGATATCTACATTTCGTGCAGTACACGATCCAAAAGGTTGGTTGAAGGCAAAAAGACAGGTCAGTGGTCTTCTTGTGATTGGCAGTCGTGCTGCGTCAGCAAGGCGCAGCACATTTTTTTTTTTTTAGATGCTTTTGGGAATATTCTCTAGGATAAGTTCATTCGTGGGATAGTTTTCTGTCATAGGAAACATCTAATCATGCATGAAGCTGACCTTGGTGCCGAAATGACAGACGCATACTAATATTTCTCTTCCTGCTTGTAACGTCGGGAAGCTGCAGTCGTTATTTCCTCTCACTGCAATTCTATTGTACATCCATAATCATGAATGGTCCTGTCAACAACGCAGATAAATTTTTGGCAGGATAAGGTTGTTCTATGAGACAAAAGGTATTGATGGTGACGAATTCGAAACAAACAATTGTAACTAAAAACAAATAGCATTCTAATATTACTTGATCACATGTATCCATAAACGTTACAAATGCATTGTATTTTTCTCCGTGCTTTGTTAATGTTTTATGCATTAGGAACTAGTTAAACATGCTGTAGGTCACCAACAAAATGATGATTAAAGTGATATTATGATGGCTGTAATGGTGATTACTTTGATTATGATAGCAGGTCCTAATAAGAAGACAAAGGAAAACGACAATGGTTTGCCAATATCATTACAACTAAATGTAAGCAACATCAAAAATATCGACATCTAGACTGCAGGCAATACACGATATGTGTAGGCCTACATTCATTCAGACTGCAACTCTGCATTCCATAAGCTTACATCAAAATGAAAAGTGGCAATGGCTTTCCCTCTCCCACTAAGTCACACAACTCTATTTTACACGTTGAAAGGCTCTTCTAACCTCATTTGACTCCAGTGAATTCCTAAAAGGAATAATTCACCTCCGTACTCGTCCGTAACCATGACAACATCATCCGATCAACTTTGCGAAGTGAGGATTAGGCGATGTTGAAAAAAAAAGAGTCAGTCACGAACCTCGCATTGTAGAAAATGTCCCTTACGACTCCCAGCAAGCCCAGTATCGAAGTACACATGTAGTTCAATGTGGAAGGGCAAGGAGCACGCAAAACTCGATCCTGTCACTCGTGAAGCACAACATGCTATATAATACACCTGCTTTGATTTATTATATTGATGATAGTAATACAATGTAATGATAATGATGATGTGATGATGATGACGATGATGATGATGATAACAATAATAATAATTACAATAATAATAATAATAATAATAATAATAAGAAGAAGAAGAAGAAGAAGAAGAAGGAGAAGAAGAAGAAGAAGAAGAAGAAGAAGAAGAAAACGAAGATGAAGAAGAAGAAGAAGGAGAAGAAGAAGAAGAAGAAGGAGGAGGAGGAGGAGAAAAAAAACTGTTCTACCAGAGGGTCCTGCCATTATCATTACCTTAGCACTGCCGGTTACCCATTTATACACCTGGATCGAGAGAACATATTTATAGTGGGTTAAAACGTATTATCCAGTGACATAGTCACTTGACGGGATTCGACCTTGGGACCCGCAATTGAAAGTCAAAAGTTTTATCCACTATGCCACAGTGCCATCACACTTTAGTCTGCATACTACAGTGATCGTGCGTTTATTTTACTGACATAATGTCAATTTTTGTCAACTTTAAAAAAAAAACTTAGAACATGTAATTTTGTTACTAATTTCGAATACGCAAAGAATTCTACTAATACAAAATGAATGCAGATCACATGTTCGGTCGGTAAATGTTCAACCTGTAAAAAAAACAACAACGAGACATAATAAAAAATTGCAGTTGCTTAGCTTGTGTTATATAGTAGCTCTGAATTGATTAACATGAAACAGGCCTATACTTCAGTGCAATTAATGGCTTCGACGAAGTGAAAGCAGTGATCATGCCTTCGACCAAACGGTGAGTCGATGGTGATTAAAGTTTCCCAATATTCATGACCGACTAAATTCTAAATATTACATATTTTCATACTCATCTAGGACAATTACTTTTATTGATTTCAAATGTCGCTTGGCCTTGCAGTCGATCCGATCTACAGTTCCACTGAATATGCAGAATGACTATTCCCAAGCATAACAATTCGATTAGAAAAGAACGACTCTTACACATTAGGTGACTACACGTAGGCTGTCACAACTGAACTGATACACTCGTCCTTTTGGCATAATCGCTATTTGTTTCCGAATTATTCATTCATATTAATCTGTAAGATTAATACCAACACAACTTTCGTTGGATCGCTGTAATGCAGCTACCATTGCTTCCTTCAGAATTGTTACTGCAGAGTGCGTTCCACTATTTCACGTAGATCACGCCAAAATAGGTATGGCCTGTGTAGATGATTATGCGGGAACTCGATTGTTATTGTCATAGACAAGATTGACAGCGCACAAGAGTGCAAGTTCAGTACGTGTAATGAACCAGCTTCTGTCGGGTTTTTTTATTCATATCAAAATTCTCTCTCTCCGACAGATGTCGCTGTAAAATCCATCAAATTTATATCTATTCTAATATCTAAACTGCTGTGAAGATAGCACAGACCACACCAGTTGTCAGCGGTTGTCGTCAGGTATTTCGTCGACACCGCGATGTCAACGTGAGGCACTGCCACTGGCACCAAGCTCGTATTTGTTTGTACTTTCATGGTTAGCAGGCACCAACACTCACAGGAGGAGCGAGACTCGAGTCACGCCTAATTTCCCGCTCGGGCAATCAATCGCCTGGCAACGAAAACAGCCAGGGGAGTCCTGATGGGCATTATAAACCTCAGCTGAATTTTTTAATGTTCAAGGATCCTTGCGCTGTTCGGAGGCACATGTAACAGTTCACTGACACAAAAGTTGAAAGCTAGGTACAGCTGTATAATTTGTGCCTCCTTCTATGAAATAACCTCCCTACTCATATTCAGTAATCTACCCCCATTGACAATTTCAAAAAGAAACTCAAGACGCACTTATTTGAAGAACAATATCGATGATTGTGTAATTTATGGATTATTTGTACTCGATTTATATGTTCGTTTCTCTTGACAACAGGTAAAGCGCTTAGAAACACTTTGGTCGTAATTTTCAAGTTATTATTTTTTTTTTATTATTATTATCATTATCATCATCATTATCATTATCATTATCATTATCATTATCATTACCATTACTATTAAAATTGGCAACCATTATCGATATCATGAACACAATCATGCTAGAACTTTTGAAAGTCTCATTGTCGTTATTACACCAATATTCTTTTTGTTGCTACACCAACCATTAGGTGATGCTGATATAAAATAACACAACACAACACTAATGAGATTCTCATAGTATATCTTACATCTTTAAACGTGTCTTGTCGTAAGCTAGTGCTCGCTCTTGAAATATGATTAAGGTGAATCGCAATCACTGGTTGTTTTTTTCCGGAATGATATGATATCATCAAATCATTCGGAATCACTCTTGAGTTTCCTACGCTCACAGTTATCAAGGCATGTTTTCATTCTTATTTAGAGACGCAGGTATTTGCTCTTCGAATGCGGGTGTTTCCAACAAAATATGACGCACTGTAATTTTCCCATGACAATGAATGTCGTCCGTGTCGTCATATACAATGTACACCACTACGATCATAACATGTTAGACGTTTTCATCTGACAGCGACAAAATAATGTACCAATCGATTCTTGAAAACGGATATCAACCAGAACAGAAAGGGGGTAAACGTTGCAACTGTTAGCGCGTTAGGTATAGGTGAGTAACGCCCAAGAGCTATCGCTGAAATTTAGTCGGGAACGGGGAACTATTGGCTTTACTGTACCGGTATAGAATCACCGCGTTTCAGACAAGAGCTTTGTTAAACAGCCCATCATCACGAATGTTCACCTCGTCTTCACGTTTGCCTCAGACGGATCAGAGCAGGTGATCTCACAAATAAGTGTTCAACCTCACAAAAATAATCTGGAATGTGCTAGCGCAAACCTGTGAAGGTGACGCCGGCATGCATGTGTGAAGTATTTGTGAGGACAGCCGTATCTCATAGCCGCTCTTACCAGCTAGCACAGATAAAACGGCAGCCTTTGCACTGTAACTGTACCTCGTTATATCACTTCAACAGTATGTCATGGCTAACAGTGCGTTTTCAGTGAAATTACGCAGAATGTATAACGGAACGAGTTTATCTTGACATCGTGCATTATAAATCTAAGCCGATATGTACCAATATGCACCAACACTTAGCACAGGAAGCACCAGATGTTTGGAAAAAAGAAAGACAATTGGATGGGCAATTATAGATACAGATCCATAATGTGGCGAGTAACATAGGGAGAAATTCAAAGATGCCAATAACACTCATGAATCGGAATTTTGTACAGGGTAATGTATATATGAGCACTATTATGTACATCAACAATGAACAATCTCACGGCGAGCATATTACGGCTAGGATTTAATAGTCATGGGGGGGGGGGGGTCTTACTTCATGATGAGACCAGTAGAAGTTAACATATGCTCCAATTCCTCCAAACATTCTTGGCAGGATCGGGAGAGGGAAAACAATGCTCCCACAAGCGTCTTCATCATTCTATGGCTGACCAGTTATTACTATATACGCACATGAATTTGAACGCTGTGCCTAGTGTATGGTCAGATCTTGGAGTAATGGAATACTTTGACAAGGACTTCTTTTAGGCAGTTTTCCTTCGGTTGTTTTATATGCCGACAACACCATGAAGTTATCTATTACATGGAATCCTATTAATGAGTGTATAATTACATAGATGTATAGGGACGTGAGGCAGGGCATTGAACAGAACGTATGGATGATAGCTAGGTTCTTTATTATAGGCTACCCCCACACTATTTTGATCTTTACGTCTTTTGGGGAGACTTTACCGAAAAGAAATAATTACGTTGAATAAAACAATAAATGCAAAACTAAAGATCGCAAAAGTTTAAATGGAAATTGCTTAAAGTGATTTCAATTAGAAAGTTCTTATCTAAGGTTTCTCTCTCGTAGGATAACTGATTAGCGGTGGCGTTTCAGGGTTTTTTTTTTTTTAGTGTATGTTTTTTTTTTAATAATAAAAATCATTCTTACCGTACCTAGTAAGGGGCTGTTAATCATTAAGGTCAGATAGTCCTAGATCAACTCAACTCAACTGATCATAGTTTGTATTCAGAAAATCCGATGCGAATTTCAAAGCTGAGCGGGTGATTCTTTTCTTCTTTTTGAAGACATAAACATGTATTCACGAGTTACAGCAATGTAAAATAAAAGTGCATGAACTAGAAAAAAAAACAACATCGTTACAGATTAACAAAGTACACATGGTGATGCAATAGTTGTGTTTTCGGTTGATGCACGTGTCTCAATCTAACAAGAATTGTCGCACAGGAGGAGAATCCTTTCTAGCTTGGCTCTAGCATGAAATCAAAGAATTTCACCATGTATCGTTCTATACATACAAAGAAATCAAACTTAATCACAAAATCAACCCCATGAGCCCAGTGGCAAAATTTTTGCAAACTTTGCCTGAAACATATCCAAGCGAAAGGTCCGTGACCTCCATTTATCCCCATCCTATCAAAGATACCCTCCATTAACACACATACCGCACGGAAAATTCTTGCCCAGTTTAGTACCCGCAGAATATGAAAGGGACATCGGATTGCACATAGTGTAGATGGTAAATGGTTAAACGTAACTGATATCAAATTCTTTTATATTTGAAAAGTACTCGGAACAAAATTTCGTATTTAGTTTGTAAGTTCACATGGCTTTCGACGGGAGAATGCATCTTATATGTATTTTGACTTGACAAATGCATTCCTATATGCAAGCGCATGTAACAGCAAAATCCCTGCAATAAGAGATAATTATACAAACGTTTTTTCGCTAGCGTGTTTTGTTTTGTTTTGTTTTGTCGTAGTTATTACCTGCCTCAAATTTGTCGCACACACACACGCACAATGAATCAACGGGTTAGAAAAGTTGTCTCGTTAGCCATATCAATACTGGGGTATGTTGATTGTGTATAGGAAGGAATGGAAGGGGGGGGGGGGTAATCTTCAAAACCGTCAATATATACGTCGGATCTATCATCGACGACTGACTCTTGTCAGGGCACTACGGTTCGACCGATGTCGAAACAGATCTGACACTGCCGACGATCGATGCATAACGTCGATGCTGTAACATGTGAAGGCGCCTCAGTTATTCCTCTACTTGGATTTCCGCTGATTTCCCGCGCCTGTTTCTCCTCTCTCTCTCTCTCCTTCTTTCCTTCGACTTTTTTCTTCTGTCTTTTCTTTCCGCCACCCTTCATCGATTCTAGCCATAGGCGAAATCCGCTAAATTCCTCTCAATGTACGAAGAGAAAAAAAAATCACATTAATTCACAGAGCTGCGACAAAAGTAATAATAAGTCTTAGTTAGGCAACGCAACCTTCAGGAGAAAAAAATGTATGTAATAATATCAAGAAAGATTTGCCTACAATGACTTTACTAACCAAAGTATAATAATGAAAGTTGCCCTCTGCATTGTGTAAGTTTTTGACACTTACAAACTAAACAAACTACAACTGCATGTACACAGGTTGAACTATTTCTTTCCGGGAAAAAAAGAAAGTTATTGGTCCTTCTTACTGAGATTGCAGAGAGTCGTATCATAATTCATCTACGACTTATTTGGGTTTTTTTTTTTCTTTAAAACTCCAACCAACCAAACAAACCATTCCCATATGACTCCGCTCGACGAACACCATACTAAAAGTACTCATAAGCCCTTTTTACACTTGTGTTTCTTAACCCCGTACTTTCTCTGACCCAGGACTATCGTTAGTCCCGTACCAATTTTTTCAGCTTTTTACACTCGCCAATAAATCCCGTACTAAGCTCTTGTCCTGGGCTAAGGAGAAAACTGACCTTTTTACACTCGTATTTGTTAGTCCCGTACTTTCCAAACCACATGAATATTCATGATTACGCTGTGCACTGTACAAGTACAGGCACGCACCGGCAGCACTTGATTACCTCGTTTCTGATTGGTCAGTGGGGGGTCGGACTTCGTCTCCGTCGCTTAGCCCCGGATTATTTTTTCGTTCTGTTTACACTCGCTTGCTTGGCACCGCAACTGCGGTGCTAACCCTGCTTTTTTGCAGGGCCAGATAGTACGGGATTATCGGTGGGGCTAGCCCACTTTGGCAAAAACAAGTGTAAACAGAAAAGGGCTTTTTACACTTGCAAAATTTTGCTTAGTCCTGTACCAACGGTGGGGCTAAGGGGGGGGGGCCTTAGCCCCACCGTTGGTATCGGACTTTCCTTAGCCCACTTTCTGTTTACACTTTGATTTTGCCAAAGTGGGCTAGCCCCATCGATAATCCCGTACTATCTGGCCCTACAAAATAGCAGGGTTAGCACCGCAATTGCGGTGCTAACCCCGCAATTGCGGTGCCAAGCAAGCGAGTGTAAACAGAACGAAAAAATAATCCGGGGCTAAGCGATGGAGACGAAGTCCGAACCCCACTGACCAATCAGAAACGAGATAATCAAGTGCTGCCGGTGCGTGCGTGTACTTGTACAGTGTACAGCGTAATCATTAATATTCATGTGGTTTGGAAGGTACGGCACTAAGAAATACGAGTGTAAAAAGGTCAGTTTTCTCTCATTAGCCCCGAAAAAGAGCTAGTACGGGATTTATTGGCGAGTGTAAAAAGCTGAAAAATTGGTACGGGATTAACGATACTCCTGGGTCAGAGAAAGTACGGGGTTAAGAAACACAAGTGTTTTAAGGGCTATAGTGGGCTGAGGAAAGTCCGGTACCAACGGTGGGGCTAAGGCCCCCCCCCCCCCCCCCCTTAGCCCCACCTATGGTACGGGACTAAGCAAAAATTTGCAAGTGTAAAAAAGCTCGTCTTTCACCCAATGATGCGTATCACGACTTACAGACACAAACACTTCAAGAAGTGACGGAGGACGGGAAAGGGACAAGGTGCACTGATACGGTGTCTGTAAATTTGCAGCCTGAACAAGTTTGGGGCCTGGTAATTATCATTAATTTTTGTGCCGAACATACTATGATGCTATCACTGCCACACATGAAAGAGGATGACACGTAAAAATAAGCTGAAAATCGCTGTTCAGACAAACATCTGGCATGATTTATTCGAGAAGCTGGATGGCAGTTATGACTCCTTGTTTGATGGGAAAATTTCACGGCTTTTCATCATCCAGAAGAAACCTTTGAAGGGCAGTTCTCTCTATATATATCACGTTTAATTTGTCTCCAAAATATTATGGTAAATTCAAACAATCAAAATTGGACCAAAACAAGTGAGTTACTGTAATGATGTTAGCGTTTCTGTATAGTGTTTTGACTGGATGATTATACATGTAGTAATGTAGCTCGCAACCACATACACGAAACGCAGCTATACTCATAGGTGAGATGAAGATAGACAACGTCATCAACTCAAAACGCTCACATTGGTTTGTGTACAGCGATAAAAAATAACGTCTGAAGTCGATATTTGAGCATGTATCAGTAAAAAAAAAAAAAAAAAAACTAACTCAGTAATCAGCTTAGAGACTTGTGCGGCCTGCGTACTGACATGGTTGTTATCAACATCACTCTTCCGTGAAAAAGTGTGAAACTTTAATACCAAACTACCGTACCTTTCTTTTAGAATCATGTTTTGATAAGATCTCTACCATTCTATCGATTTGACAATAACAAATAGAGCCAATATGAACACGTATCAATTGTACATTGATGAAAGATATATCAGGAGGAGAAAGATATTTCCTTATACTCACTGCTCGTGGAGAATATTGAGACAACGTCAGGCAGAAAACGACAATACAAAACCTTACTTAAACGCATTAAACAACCTTTCAGGCAACTTTGTAAAAATAAAGTAACAATATTTTGATTGATGGTCATGATTTAATGTTAACAATCCCTCTCTTTTTTATTGTTATTCTTGTTATTCAGTGTCAGAGTCATCATCAGTATGATACTTATTAAACATACAGTAAGTCAGAATGGTAGCGGAACTTAAGAAATTTTAAAATTTGACGTAATTTCACTCATACAGTGATGCATAGCAAGCACTTATGTACAAAATAATGAGGTGAAGGAAAGCGGAGCGGGCGGAGGGGCAAACAAATTCACTGAAGACGAAATGCCCCTTTCCTCTCTTTTCGGCTTTTTTTTTTTTTTTTGAGAGAGAGTGAGAGAGGTGGGGTGGATGTGTAAATGGTGTAAATGGACACTATGTCTCTTTCATCTGTTATGCTTTCGTTTCACTTATTCATTTATTTAATCATTTCTTCCTGTCGCTGTCAGGCACGTCAGGTTACAAACAGGGAGGTGAGATGAAAACAATTCTTCAGTGAAGGGGCACATTACATGCTCAGTATGAAGGGCTTTGGGCCCCTCACTTGGGTGCCCGCTGGGTGGCGAAAACTGGGACTTCCCAACTTTGTTGTCCAGCCGAAGTGACCCTAATAACACATGTTTAGAAAGTGTCTATGAAATGACAAAACTTGTATTTGCCGAGGGAACTATTTTTGACACTTTTTAAAATTGTTCAGTGAAGAAAAGTCATCGTCCTGGTATTTGGCTCTCACAATAAACTTCGAGAGTCCGTAAACCACGTCCTTTCCATGAAGTCTTGCTGTACAGTTAAGGACGTTTAACACCGAATATTCCCTTTACTAATGTAATGAACAGAGAGACACACGGTGTAAGAAAGTGATTTTGATATAGAGATAGTACTATTGTTCCTTTGAACATGATACCTCGAACACACAAGTAACATACCATGGAGCTACAACACACGTACACGCATAACGAATGTGACGTTGCGTCGCCCTTAGATAAGATTGATGATGCCATTGTCTCATAAGTTTCATATATTGACCACACAAGGTTATATCTTCACTTAATTACACATGATGTTTCAGTTTGTAACAATGAAGAAAGGCATGCGACTGTATCTTTCATTATCTACTTTGAACACTATGTAACAACTCTCCATAACATGGCAGGGCTGCATCTCACGGCATACTAAATCCTATACTGCTATGGTGCATTCTGTATCATAGACTAACAAAAGAGGTAGATATGTAGTTCTACATCTACCTCTTTAGATAGAGCTTCGTGTCTTTTGATGCGTCCTCCTTATAAGAATCATTTAAAATAATGTAGGTACCTAGATATTTTCTTTCCACTGACTTTATTTTATTTTTTTATATGAAAGAAAGTAATATGATCAAACAAATCACAAGCATAAATCCTTGAACAAAAACACTTACGAAGTAACGCTCCTGCACACACTTTGGCCTCCAGTTATAATCTATTTTCTATTCAAGCAGTTTCTAAAGGATGATAAACAAGGGAAAAATCTCGCCCATGGTTAGTGAAAATCTTGCATTTATTATGCATATTATATTTCTCTCGTGTGTGTGCTGACTCAGGCGCCTTGCCCCGAGCGCCGTCTTGAGTTTCGTTAAAATTTCACTTTCAAAACGGGCAAGAATGTTACTCGAGACTCGTGATTAACGTCGCGGGAATCCAAGTCCAACGGACAAATAGTTAATAGCCTACGAGCGACAGCGGCTAGAAATACTTGAATGCAGCATCATGCAGTTATTTCTGTTAATTTTCTTTACTCTTTCATATTTCCTGATGCTTCAGAAATGCTTTGGAGGCAAGAAGATACGGTTGATTCCAACGGCGTAAATCCGTACTGAGGAGTGGGGGGATGATCGGATAGTCGCCATCACCACGATTACAAGCCCATAAGCGGACCGGCGCAGCCTTGGGGGGAGGGGGGGGGGGGTGGGGGGGGGGCTTGGTGAAGCTTGGTGCCCCCCCCCTCCCCACACACACACACACTTTTTTTTTAGTAAGAAGACTTATTTTTTTGAAATACCTGTGCGAGGGAGCGGTGCATGTTTTTGCGCGTTTTGTCGACTTGAAACAGTCCCACTTGTTTAAGGTAGCAATATATTTTGATGTCGATTATTATTAAACAATTTGGCTATAAAATGGTATCACATAAATAAACTTCTTGCATTAATTCTTACACTGAATATCATGAACGCGACCTAACCCAAGCGAGGGAGGGGGGGGGGGGGGTGAGGGTGAGGGTGTTGGACGGGATGTTCTCCCTCCTACGGATGAGAACTGTTGCATTGTGATGTTGTAAATGGTGGAGGGGGGGGGGGCGAGGGTGTGGGAGGGGGATGATCCCGCTCCCACGGTGAGAACTTTTTGCATTTTAATGTTGTAAATGGTGCAATTTGATGCATGTTTTTGCGCGTTTTGTCGACTTGAAACGGTCCCAATTGTTTAAGGTAGCAATATATTCAAATGTCGATTATTATTAAACAATTTAGCTATAAAATGGTATCATAAATAAACTTCTTGTATTGATTCTTACACTGAATATCATGAACGCGACCTAACCCGAGCGAGGGAGGGGGGTGAGGGTGTGGGACGGGGATGTTCCCCCTCCTACGGTGAGAACTTTTTGCATTTTGATGTTGTAAATGGTGGCGCACCGGGTGCAACTGCTGGTAATTATTGGCAGCAACATTAGGAGAATTGCATAACGAATAAACGCGAGCGATGGGAGCGAGCGAGCTTGAAAATTTCGACATTTTACAGCCTAAAAACTACCGTTTGTAGCTATATTTTTTCGCTTTGGAATTGAAGGAGGGGGGGGGGGGGGGGAGAGGCGCACCGGGCGCAACTGCTGGCAATTACTGACAGCAACATCAGGAGAATGGCATAACGATTAGATGCGAGCGAGCGAAGCGAGCGAGCTTGAAAATTTCGACATTTTACAGTCCAAAAACTGCCGTTTGTCGCTATACTTTTTCGCTTTGGAAATTAAGGGGGGCGCAACGGACGCAATTGCTGGCAATTACTGACAGCAACATCAGGAGAATGGCATAACGATTAGATGCGAGCGAGCGAAGCGAGCGAGCTTGAAAATTTTGACATTTTACAGTCCAAAAACTGCCGTTTATAGCTATATTTTTTTCGCTTTGGAAATTAAGACGGGGGCGCACCTGGCGCAACTGCTGGCAATTACTGGCAGCAACATCAGGAGAATGGCATTGCGATTAGATGCGAGCGAGCGAAGCGAGCGAGCTTGAAAACTTTGACATTTTACAGCCCCCAAACTGCCGTTTGTAGCTATATTTTTTTTGGAAATCAAGGGGGGGGGGGGGCGCACCGGGCGCAAAGTCTGCTGACAATTACTTTCAGCAACATCAGGAGAATGGCATAACGATTAGATGCGATCGAGCGAGCTTGAAAATTTTGACATTTTACAGTCCAAAAACTGCCGTTTGTAGCTATATTTTTTCGCTTTGGAAATTAAGAGGGGGGGGGGGGGGGGGGCGCTCGGTGCGCCACCCTGGATCCGCCACTGGTAATCAAGGGTGTCGGTTATGTTCATGATTAGGGGAGGTATGACCAGCGAGGGGGCGTCGAAGTGACCAAGCGGCGAAGCGGGGGAAGGATGTCCAAAATCTGCGCTTTATAGCATCCCCTAATTGTTTGTGTTTTTTTGTGTGTGTGTTTTATATTAATGAAAAGTTAGGAAATAGCCCAGGTGGGGGGGGGGGGGGAAGGACACGTACTTCCCCGTGCCCCCATCCCCCCCCCCCCCCCCCGTGTAGTTACGCCACTGGATAAAATATTAGGAAAATCGTAAATCTCAAAAGTGTACAAAGTCTATCGAAAGGGATCCAGTAGCGGAGCTTTTGCATGTTTATGATTGCAATTCAACGATTTGGTGCATAGTTCTGGCGGTATTTGGACAATTTTCCATAAAGACATTTCGTGATTTGTCCTCATTTCGGGAATTGCTTGTAGGGCAAATGATTTATCTGCCCCAACACTCTACCGTAGGGGCGGGGCAAATGCCCCTTTGCTCCCCCCCCCCCCCCCCCCGATAGATTCCATCCCTGCGTATGCCCATAGATGTATCCTGACTGAGTCATCAGAGTCATCATTGTTTCAGGAATGATTCAGGAAATGGAGGGGGGTTCAATTATGGCGATATAGTTTTTGTTATTGTTTTTTTTTTTTCGTACATAATTTGCAGATGGTTCCGAGTTGCACGTCACAGCATGTTTACGTGTAGGCCTACACTATTTAACGTTGTCAACGTCTGGACCATACCTGTAACCTTATGTAGATATTACTTTCTTCGCGAGCGAGCGCTTGAGAAAGTATAAATTATCCTACAAGATACAAGAATACTGTTCAGCTCTGTTACCTCTCTGAAGGCGAGCGTACGAACGTCATGCAATATGCCAAAATTGATACAATCACATTTCTGCTTCCTCCATTTTTTCCTCAAATTTCAGGGGGATGATTGTACAGGCCACCCCCCCCCCCTCCATTTCAGGGGGGGGGGGGATATATCCCCCCATTCCCCCCCCCCCCGGATTTACGCCCATGGTTGATTCCAAAGATAATTTCTAGTATTTCAGTGAAAACAGCGGAAAAAGACCTTACCAAAAAACGTTGGTAACGACCCTCTGTAACAGGTCCATTTTTCATTCAACATCGAGCTAAGGTTTAATTCTGTTTAAGGGCACCCTCAATGCTTTAGCAAATCAAAGAGAAAATCTGTAGCGTCAAAATAAATATTAGGGGTCTGTTTTATAAGGATTGAGCGTAAGCTGAAGTCAATCGCAAATTGCGATTCATGCACAGCTTTTCGATTGATCGCAAGTAACGCCAAATCTACTGAATCAATCAACTCGTTTTCTTGAAATCAAGCGTGTCTTTATGAAACAGGACTTACGCTCAACATTGAACTTGCACTCGATTTGCAGAGTTATACGCTCAATAAATCGAAGGGAAGATCAATCGCAACTCTTTATGAACAGACCCTATGTTTTGTATTTAACAACATGACCCGAAATGGGTAATTAGCAATAGACCTAACTCGGTACATAATGGTATTTTCAAATGAAGCACGACATAGGTCGAGTTGTAAGTGTGTAATAAACGTAGGGGAGGAGGGAAACAAGTCTTCTATAGTGATGAGAATTAACATCATTTCGTTATCATGATATCACAAGGGCGTGTTGTACTATAGTCTCAGATATATGAATGATGTGGTCACATACTACACCATGTCTAAAAGAAGTAATTAAGTACAGTAATTGCTTTTACCTCCCCTCATTTCTTATGGGGAAAATCATCAACGGAACACGACCAGTGTGGTCAAGGAGAATAATGATTTACTCATTTCTTTTGAACAGTAACAAGCGTATTTGTGTAGAGGAAAAGGTATCTCACTTTGTGTCGGTGTGTGTGCGTAAATGGCCATGTTTCCCCTTACACGACACGTTTGCATACATTATTACGATGGACAAACAAATAATATTTCTATTGTACACAAATACACAACTACACAAATAGACAAAGCGGAACAAACACACAAATGGGGAGAAAGAGTCAAACACTGGCATTAGTCAGAAGGAATTAGTTTTAAAAAAATCACTGTTTCGTCCTTATGTAAGTCTTGGTGGTTACAAATTAAACGTCCAGCATTCTCCCCTACAAAAGCAAAACAAAACAGCGAAACGGGGAAATCCCCACTTCTCGCATGTAGCGCGTATCCCTGCTTACAGACTTCATCACAGAAGTCATATCTCGATAGAGTCTCGTCGTCCTCTTCATCTCTTTTAAATCAAACAAATCTCTTGCTATGGATACTTGCTTAACTTTGTAAGGAAATGTGTGTTGATTTGGATTACTCGAAATGATAAGATCAACAATGCACCTTGCTTTGAAAGTAGTCCCCAGATGAAAAATAACTAATCTGTAATCTATCCCATGGGGGTTATCAGGTCACCTCAAGGAGCTCGATGACAGCATACCTGTTTATGGTTTTGAATATAAACATCTAACGAATCGAACTAGAAATCTGAATTCACGTACGCAGACGTCTCATTTATTGAAGCTTTCACTGTCGAGGACATACCAGTCAAGGGTTTGGATATGCAGGTGATCGTTGTCTGAGCATGATTCGTTGATGTACGACTTGGCAGCTGAGAGTGCAAATTTGTGGAGGTGACATGAATTGCTGTCGTACATCTCTTACCTTGCGTAAAGTGTCTTCCTACAAGTGCATATGTACTAATATACCACACTTCAGTAAGATATGTAGACTGCATGCGGGGCACTTTAACCTGCGTATTCACTCAGTAATAAGGCCAAGACAGAAACGAAGTCCTATATCAAAAGGAGTAAATTATCTCTGCATGATTAAGGTATACCTCACTCTCTGCAGAAGAGATCATCACGTTTGCTTGTTAATATTATTTGTCATGATGAGGGAGAAACATGAGAAGCTAATGTGTTATTACATTAACACAATGGTTTTAAAAGGCGTTGTTTTCAAAACAGTTTTTAATGTTAATACTCACGGATACATTCGTTGGCATCTTTGGCGGTAGCCCTTGCCCATGGTCTGTCATAATGGAATGGTTTACATAATTCGCATTCCCTTCCCGCTGTGTTATGTTTGCAGTCACACTCAAGCTCCCCGTCTCTTCCTGGACCACAACTGGAGGCGTGTCCATTGCATTTGCATCTTCCCCCGACGGACAGGTCTGAAAGCGCGTAGTACAAGCTCTCTCTAGGCGTCTCCGCATCTGCCCCTCCGAGTGCTTGCAGCTTGTTAAAGACGATCTTGATATCGGTGGCCGTCACCCAGTCCTGGAGAATAGGACTGTTGTCAAAGTCGTAGGCGGACGGACGACCCTCGAGTGTGCTGAAAGCGACACGGGAGCCGGAGATAGGAATATCGGTGCAAACTGGTTCTTGCTCGTTTTGCTTGGTGATAATGACATTCTTAGGGTATCCATAGGTTTTACGACACTGGCTTGAGTAGTACTGATAGGGTTGCCATGTCCTACCGAAGTCTTGTGACTTGTATACAGCCATAGAATCCGGGTGTAGCGAGCAGAAGTCCATTGAGATGTATGTTATCTCGAATCGTTTTCCCATATTTAATATCAGGCTGACGTTGTGCTGACTTTGTGTGAAGGGTTCGGACTGCCAGCATGTTAAGTTGTTAGGATTGTGGAGGTCAGTGAGGTAGGACGCCGGGTGGCGCCGTTTTGGATGGCTGTCGTCGCAGATAAAACAGTTTCTCTGTCGTTCGCCCTCAGACCCGCTGGACAAGGCGCAGAAGCGACTGGGAGGGTTCCCGCATGTGCTAGAAGCCTCCACAGGTGCCTGGAATGCGGCGTTGATGAAGTCTGGCTCGCACCGCCTTGGACTACCATTATCGTCATAACAGGGGTCGCGACGGGTCTGCTGAGCAGCGAACATGCTAAGACTGTTGGCTGCCGAGCGAGCCGCTGTGCAGCTGCCAAAGCCCATGACAATGAACACTAAGCAGCAGCACCACATAGCCATATTTTTTTTTTACTACCAAGCCTATTCCACACTAGTTTGCAGTCAATCCTGTACGGGTGATGCAAGACAGGGACTGGCTAGATTTCACACCATGGGTTGTTGCAATATAGCTTCACAAAACGAGGTGAAATGCTCCTTGCTGTCTCGCGATCAGTCTTGAGATGGGAAATTATTCCGTCAAAGAATCCAAATACCTGTGGCGAAAAGGACATGAGGCGACGTAAACTCTTGCAAATTACATATAATGCCAAATTATAATGTCAAGCTCATGCTGTACGCCCGAGATCATGAGGAGAGCGAGTTCAATATCATCATAAGCGGAATAAAAAGTTAAGAATGAACGTTGTATAATAATGCACAGATCAAAAAATAAATATTAAAAAAAAAAGACGCGAAGAGACCTTCTCTGAAGATCCAGTTCCACACTCCTTCGGAAGCCGAATATCACTTCAACACAGTGGCTTCGAGAAATTCTGACAAGATTCAGAGAGAGATGCCTTCAACTTAAGAAAACTAACTGAAAAGCTAACAAAACTCGAGGTGGAGCACGGCACAATCGCGCATCCATAGGTAAGCTTCCAGTCTCACTACAATAATACTGATAATATTCTCTCATCCGGTCACAACGTCAGGGTTAGTCGTCTCATGGGTAGTAGATAATGTGAAGTGTACTAGAAGTGAACAGCCCGTATTTGTCTGCGACTAACGAAATCGAATAGGGCAGCCTGTCTCACTTTGCGCCCTCAGCACCCGCAATGTCAACGTTGAAAAGCTCACCGCAGTGGCTGATTACTGCACCGACGCTCAGATGCCCCAATTCATGGGCGTGAACTACGCGTGCGTCGCTTAACAGCCAATCAGCGCGAGATGTCGTAAGAAAGAAGAGTGTTACCCCTGGCTCTCTTCCCACCGAACTATTTCTCGTTCGCTTCGTTCAGCTTGGATTTAACTGTGTTTTCTTTAAGTCGCTGCTTTGATTGTTGACGCTGTTATTTGCAGTCCATGTCCCGTCTGCGGCTTTAAAAAGGATGTATTTGCTTACTTTCATTAGAGCAACCTTACAACTTGAAAGAGATACAAGATTGAAAGGATAAAAGCACTGTAACTCGTACATTGAGGGAGTAAATGAGAACACGCAAGGAGAGAAAATTTATTTAAAGAAATGTGGATGGTATAAATGGAAAGTACATGGATCATTTCTGAAGCGCTGTATTGTAAAGAGATTCTCGAAACAGACAACAGTAACATCGACGATATTTGAAAGGGTGTACAGATGATAACGCATGAATGTAACAGAGTTAAAAAAGAAAAGAAAAGAAATCAAAAAATTGGAAAGAGGTAAAGAGAGAGAAAGAAATGGATGATACTGTACTAACAGACATCCCAGATTTCCCTCTTTTGTTTTCATTTTCCTGCCATGAACTGGGATCTGTTTAGGGCATGCTTTTCATACAAGTTAATTGCTATCAAAAACACTTAAATGGTATACTAGATTTTGATTACTTGTACATACAGTGATGATTAAATAATCATCTTGACTGTTGTGACACTGGTCATAAGTATTAGATATACATGATTGTATGAGATCACAACTTGGTTGGTCTGATATTAAATAAAACGTAATACATGTGGCTGGTCTTTCTTTTCTTATGAAGCCGCTATCATCATCTCTTTGTTCTATAAAAACAAGACTACATTTTGATCTGAAGGATTCGTCGACAATCTGTGTTATAATCGCGGCACCGTGCGATCAGCGATCCATTTCAACTCTCTTCATCGAGACAGAATGCACTGGCGTCTTCGTTGAGACGACTATCAAAACAATGACGCAGAAGAAACTTAATCACACACAAAATGATATGATTATTAGCAAAGACATCTTGTTAAACTGAAGGAAAAAATCGTAGCAATAACACTTTCATCTGAAAAGAAACTAACAACGAAACAATATAACAAAAGGTCCTGTCAGTCTCTGAGATCCAACTTTATAGGAGATGTAAAACCCACAGACAAACCAGATAACTTGGCTCAAAGAAAACAGCATCCCTTGCACCGCATCAAGTAAATTCATAAGCGTCAACGCTAGTACATGTAGGATTATAGTAAGAGGTACACTGCTTTCCACACCGGCTCGATTTGTCTGTCAGTATAATTTACACACGCACATACACACACCCACACACACACACACATAATCATAATACATATTGATACATATCGTAAATGACTGTCCTACAAGGCTAATAATACAAACTCTTAATCTTGTCAATAGATGAAATACTGCGTCGCATAGTCATTAGCTCTTTTGGAACGGTTGACTTGAAGGGCAATTAGCAGTAGAACCCGGTTTTCAACCAGCTCACCCGCTGGGATGCTTCAAAACGATTATCCCATTATTCGGCCATCTTAGGCAAACCGCTACAGACCAGATGACCAGTAGCCAATCTTTAGCAAACACTTGCGACTTCCCTGTGGTTTCAAGACGACGAGCAAATCGTGACACCGTGAATTTCCCCCGTTTAATATAGCTACACCAAAGTTGGTTTCTCCTTCATTGAATTAGGAGTTGTTAAACGGACATTTAAATGTCAGAAAGCGAGCTCTGCATATTATTTGCGATGATGTACTGCGCAATGTTGCTTATACGAAGAGTTAGTGTTATAGAGGTATTTGTGGGTGTTGGTTTCTGTTAAACTCCGCGTGTAGTTTTGTAAGAACTTTTGCAATCCAATTAGAATCCGTTTCGCTGTACCCCCCCCCCTCAGTTCTTTGTTATGCTTATCTAAGAAACGTGTAATATTGAATATATATATTTACATGTATCCCGTTTGTACATCAAACATGACAATTGTTGCTTATCCATATTCGATGGCACTACTTACTAAGCATTGTAGCTTTATTTCCAAGAGTAGTGTGATTATATTTTTCTTGCAAGTGTGAAGTAATGCCTAAAAAAAGAAGACGAAAGAAATATGGGAGATTAGTAGGGCCTCCTGTTCTGTTCTGTCTGATCTTTTTGAGTTAAGTATGTCTGTCATGATAAATCCACTTCAAAGTAATGATTTGTAATGTACCTCATTTGCACAAAAGCTTTGGTAATAAAAAAATAATCAATTTTCATGCGTATTTTATTAACTTCGAAACTGAATAATTATCACGGTTAATTAGCAAAGACCCATTAAATGTAAGTCTGTCTGTAAAACGTAAAACTCATCTGCGGTCATTACGCGTTTCCCCACGTCGGGCTCCACGCTATAGTCGTAATAGTATGTTGATGCATTCTCTACGTCAACAGGGCAGTATTTTCAGTCCTCGAGGTATGACTATTTAAAAGCGCCCATAGCGATGATTACTGTCGGTCTCGGAATGTGATGTGATGATGCCTTGTTTTGAAGTCATGCGGCGCTGAGGCCGTGTACTCCTCCATGAGTTAACGCTGTACACATGGGCATCCTCCTTCCCAACCGTCATCGATGTGAAGTATGATTGTACTACGGTGGCAGTCGATGACCTGAACAAGGCCGTTCTATGTAGCAGCTAATGTTTTCGTGGCAATGAAATATCCAAAGACCTTGCTGGACTCCCTTCTTGTGAATCCACCAGGTTGCATTCCTGGTGAAATTGTAAGCACATTTTGGATCTACAATTGAGGCTGCTGTGTAAAATATAAATGATTATTCAGCTTTTTTCATTTGACAGCACGGCATGAGCTTACAGCATGGATCGTACTAATGAGGACACACATAAAAGTGTTGACTTTTCACATCCAGGTATCGTGTAATAATATGAACTTGAAAAACAAAACAAACGTGGACCGTATATAAATAAAAGAACATGTCTTCCGATAGCCCGTGACTTGGTACGTTCTGCTTATGTTTGACCTGGGAACACAATATCCTTATTCGTACGGGAAAATAATGTTGAATTCAATAATAACAAACAATGGTAACAATGACAATAATTAACATCAAACTTTCTAACTCATCGAAATGCAAGGATAAAATAAACAAACAATCAAAGAATACAACATTTACTTCTCATAAGACAGTTTTGAGGCATCTTTTAGACTCTTCAATCAATCATGTCACCCTCTTGCACGATACTATATCAGTTCTGATGGAAAGGTAATTGATGTTTTTGCACCGGATGATTTATTCACAAACGCGGCAGCTGAAGAATGTAAATTTTTTAAAAACCGATGCTTCTACATAAAAGCCAAAGATCTAGCCAATCATATGAAAAATATGTGTTCACATGTAAATGCATCAATATTTCATAAAACTTCCATTACAGTATATAGACTCGGCAAGGTAAGAAATGATAGCTTTGTATCAAAACCTTGACTACCTTTGTTAGGGGAGTGTTACGTAGCTTCTTTATATTTTTCGTAAGTACATTTTTTCTTGTAAAAGGCAATCTAATGCCATTGTTTTACATGGTGTCGGGTCAGCGAGAGCATTTAGATGTTACATTTTTTTGGAAGGCCGTCACAACGTTCTGCTTGCTGTATCTCTGAAAGAGTTGACTACACAAGGTCTAAAACGCCCTCTCTCGATAATTGTATAGTTATTAATATGTCTCAGCAGTGCGACTAAGTGTTTTTTGGCGTGTATCTTGTTTCCATATATTTTTCGAGATTTGTTATGTTTTAGTGTAAATTGATTATTGGAACATTTGTAGACGTAGAAGACAAAAGTTTTCATTTCAGCACTGTTCTACTTTTATCTTTAAGAAAAAATCGCGCGAGAGCATTCGACTTGAACGAACTCTTTAAATTTCGAATTTACAATACACCTTTTTCTGCGTCTTCCCATTTCTATACCAGTGTGTGCGCGCGCCACACACACACACTGTACACATACTCATTCATACAAGAAACTAGCAGATGACATTTTCAGAATGAAATACGAAACAAAAATGTATCGAGGAAGAAAAATTTACAGAAAAACGTGAAAATGTCTTATCGGTTAAAAATGATGCCTGAAAATTGATTGTTAAATAATTTATCCGCAGGGCGTTCATGAGACAAAGTAGAGTAATCATTTTTCTTCCGCCTATGGATGTAGGAATATAATGAGGATATTGTACAAGAGATATTATCATGCTACCATGACAACTCTACCATGTTCTATTTATGAAGCCTTCATAAACGAGGCCATATTGATTCAAACGTGGTAAAATCAATGGTCATAAACTTCTCAGTTGACAGTGTACGAATGTTGGCGCAGTCACCTTTGTCTCATGCATCCGTTCTCATAATCGCTACTTTTACAAAATAAATAAAGCTTTTATAAACTAATTGAGAGACTCGATAACTTATAAGCCCAACCTTTCGTAATTTACTTTCTTATCTGTTATTGTTTTGTTGTTTTTATCATTATCATACGGAAAATGCTAGGAAGATGTATCATTGCTTGGGCGGAGACACATCACAAATAATGGGTATATAAGCATGCACCTTCTTATCTCGAAAATGCAAATGTAATCAGAAGTTGACATCGCAAAGGGAAGTTCTAGTTGACTCGAATGACATAGCCCCCAAGCATGACGCTAGCGCCAGATGAATGTCTACTTTCGGCGAGGTGTTAAGCGTGGCAAATAAAGGCAAGGCAATAATAAAGCCCGATGCTGAAATCAAACTTCAAATCTAGACTCACAAACAAATTTACTTAATGGGGCATGTAGTTCTAGGTCATGGCGCTACGAAAATAACCCATGTCACACTTTTATCGAGAGCAAATATAAATTTCCTGTCAAATGTGTCGTAACCAGCATCGATTCGTAAATATACGTTTACGTATTGTAACGTATAATACAAGATATCTTTACGTAAAGTAAACAGCATTACGCAGCGTTTTGATGATGCAAGCTTCTCACGATCTCCTAATCTTACGACGTATACCCGTATATCAAAACAGGTATAATTATGTTACCATATTTGTGTTGAAAGTAACTGAATACCTTATATCAGGACATCTCGTACAATTGTAGTATTGTAATACAATAAGTAACAATGAAAATCATGATAATAATGGTGATGATCATGATGATCATGATAACAATAATGATGATAATAATGATAACAATAATAATGATTATGGCTAATTTAATAGACGCTGTTCACTATAAGCATGACAGCGCCATACAGAAAGTCAGTTATTACACAGCATTGGCATAATACACTGCTTAGAAATACAGAACTATAGAATTACAGATCTATTACAATTTAAGAACTAAAATATTTCTAAGTCGTTTTTTAAATGACGTAATTGTGGAGGATTCTCTCATTGACTGTTGTAGTGCATTCTATACTTTAGGAGCATAAGTTGATATTCAAACATAAAATACCAGAAGAGGACAAGGGACGAAGGATGTGTGTTATCATGACTAGAACGGAGATTACGAACTGGATTGTAGGTAGCTCACATGTCAATTAGATGCTGTGGGGCAAATTATTCATAATAACAAATGTCAAAGTCAATATTATATGAGAGGTAAACAATGAGGTTCGATGAGGAGGGGCGAGGCATGTGAGAAAAAAATATGTGTGGAAAAGAAAATGGTAGGGCGAACCGACTACCTGTACACGGGGCTAAGTATCCGTATCCAGTTTGAAGATACCATCCTTGTTTGCATCATGACTGCTTATTATCCGAAAGTATATTCCAATTAGTTCAATGCATTAACACCAAGCGTTTTTTCTATATTTTTGTTAGAATTAAAATGAGATTGACATAGAGGTTTCACCGACAAAATTAAGGTAATAACACCACAGAAAAATATTGAATTGCGATGTGGCTGGCATCGTTAGAATATGGTGCTATGAATGTTTAAAAAATATGATAAATGTTCATACTCTATACAGCCGAGATGACATTATTTGGTAAATGTCACAACAAATTACATTGGTGTTCTGGCCGAACGATTTAGTCGAGGGATATGATCTTTGCATTCAATACAACGCGTTCTAGGACAGAATGCAAGGCTATCCTTGACCGGTAACACGCATTCCTTATACTGGACAGCGATCTTGTCAGTCACACTAGGATGGCTGTGTTTCGTAGATCTTTTGAGACTGCTTTCAGGAGGGTCTTCCGTGCGGCAATATCATATGAAGTTACCCCGTCCTGGCACCCAACGAATGCTCTTCCTTTACCGATGAGTGACTGCAATGAAAACCCCCGAGGGGCGCTATACAGTGACCGTGAACTTGAAACTGTTCGAGATCCGGAGCCAGGGAAAGCTCCTGCGGAATCACGCCACGTTTAAACCTTTCAGCTTCGATCCGTCATCAGCATCCCTGGTGTTTTCTGAGCCAAAACTTTCCTGGCCTACAAAGCTTCGGAAGCAGGGGTACGTTCCCCTAGGGTCTCCTTCCTCTCTGGAAAGTTATCATTAGAAAAACAATAGTTATTATAGACCTATATATTGTTTGGTTTCTATGCATTCTCTCATTTTCCCAAAACAACACGAAACTAAACACTGCAAAATAACAGAGCAGAACACGAAGCAGGCAAGAAGATGCAAGCTCCTCCTACAGAAAGGAAAACGAAAGTCACGTTGAAGCACAAAACTAGAGCATGACTGAGGGAAGTTGAAAGCGAAATCGCTTATAACAGAAAGCTTAGATAAAATCAGTGGTCAGAAATACAGTGTTGCCAAACTTTTAATGACAATGGTATGAACATTTAAATGTCATAATCCACTATAACGCAATGTTTCAAATTTGTATTCGCCCCCCTCCTCAGTTATAGTGAATAGGACTTCGCTGGTCTTCTTATTCATTTCGTCCATGGAAATGTAAACAGTATCATACTATGTCTCATGGCTTATAAACACACATAATATTGTCTCGAAGAATGTTGAATTCGTTGCCTTCATGCCATTTTAAGAGTCGTGCTTATGGCCACTTTGTGTACAGAGCATATTACTAAGTCTACCCAAGGGACATTGTATTCACATGACCCCATATTTCTCGTATTCAGCTATAGTATTGTTTTGCTTGTTTTGTGTTTGTTTCCTTTATCGCTTACCTGTTTAAATACCTTTTCAGGCAATCAAAACAATTTCTTTAGAATAAATTGTGGGGTGGATAAATTGTAGCTGACACTCTGACAGAGGGAAAAAAAGAAAGAGAGAGAAAAATATAATATAGTCTTTACTATAGCTTTCACGTGATTCCTAACTTGTGACTACAAAACTCCCAAACTCCCAAACTGTATGTTTGACTTTACTCTAAATTCGATTTGAAGTGTGGCGCTTCGAATTCATATCGGTGCCTCATGCTGTCTCAATTACTACCAGTGTTACTAATATCATAAATTCACTGCTGCTGTGCTCTAACGGTGACTAACGCTGCTACTGTAAGTACTGCTTCTCTCTCTGTTGTTCCTTCACGACCACCATAACTGCTACTCCTGTTACTGCTTTAACGTATGGGTCAATTTTTAACTTTATTGTTGCTACTACTAGCACCGCAACTACTACTACTACTACTACTACTACTACTACTACTACTACTACTACCACTATACCATTGCTATTATATACTACTACACGTACTACTACGGCTGCTGTTTCTCGGATTCGTCCAAAATACAAAGAGGATTAGCAATGTAGTGTCGACACTATTATAGAGAGGAAACACAGTTTACTGAGCGGAGTGCTTGTAACCAGGGAGGTGATTTCACCTCCTTGTTGTAACCGATTTGGATTTCTGGGAAAAAGCTTCTGTCAGGTTCTACACTGTTCTAGGGGCCCATTTTTTACTGAGAGTTGGGTTCTGGCCTACGAGTATGCTGTCCAAAGGCCAAGTGTCACACACAATGTGTATAGCCCAAGGGTATATCGCAAACAAATGAATCTCAAAACAAATTGAACAGGAGATTTCAGCCATGATATTGATTTTTATCGAAATACCTTTGATATTTGAAACAATGAATCTTATTCAGTTTTAAAATTAACGAATCCTCTTTCAATTTCTGATCGTCAATATACCTACCTCATTTTTCGGATTAAGAAATCTTTCTTCTCTTTCGGAGGAAACACTGTTCTATTCTCAGAAAACTAACATCCGGAATATTAAACCTTTTAGGAAAAAGAAATACTCGAACAGATGCCTTAACTACCTGTAAAACCAAACCCAGTTTCATTTTCGGAGTTAACTAACTTCTGGCTGTACGAATTTTATGTGTTCTATATAACGAACCCTTGGATTGACGTAGCATCCTTATAAAGTCTGCAGCTTGTTGAAAACAACTACAGTATCGTATTTCGTGGTTCGAACAACGGCAGCAATTGCATTATGTGGTGGTATTGAAATCTGGTTTCCACCACAAACCTTCCTATTCGAGAGCGCTATGGATTCACAGCGACTCTTTTGTAAAGTATGTTGTTGATGATAAGTTAATCATACCAATATATTGCATAGGGCAGGTTAAAAGTAGAGGACGTGAGTTATGTTTCCAGTGAGGCCTACTGGGCATTTGCTGGGGGAAAGATTTGTTTTTAGTAAGTTTGAATATTTGCAATTAATAAAAAGATGTTAAATTTAACAAAGAAAGGGGCACTTAAGGAAATTTTTCAACAATTTAATCTTTACAGTTCCCCAAATATCCATTAGGCCTACATGTTGATTTCTGCTGATGTGAATAGGTCTACAAACTGCATATTCTGGAACTGTTCGATCAAAATATTTGCATTCATTTTAGAATTCCACATTTCCTGCACCCACCAAGTTTCGCCCCCAAAAGTAGCTGTCTGCCTTTAGTGATATCAACAGTGAAGTTAGCAGAAATCAGCACCAAACGGCCTATAGTGTTAAGCACTTACGTACCTTGACCAATGCTTACAAGCAATCATACCATTAACTATGGTGATTTCAGCTGACATGACAATTGCTGACATCTCGAAAAGGTAAGAAGATTCATGAGGTTGGGAGAATAGAAAATGGAAATCAAATGACTAAAAAACATATGTGATACACATTATTTTCAATCAAACAATTCAAAACTTTAGGATGTGATAATGTGTCATCACGTGCACAGGGCAGGCATTAGATGTCAGGGCCTCTAATATGGGTTTTGTATTTCGATTTGAGCCAAATCATTGTTAAAATCAAAAGTTAATATCATGTGATTATGTCAATTGGTATTTTGAGATATAGGATTGTCATATGAAATTTTAACGAATTTCCATGCAGTTTTCGGTACTTTTAGATATGCAGAAATGTCATCACAGGCTAATATAGGTTTTCCCATCCATTTTCGTACTTTTGTCATTCAATTTCAAAGATTTATTATTCAATTTCGTTCCGAGAAGCACGTGGAACGCAAATCCTAACTTCAATTTAGTCAATTGTCATTGTAATTCGTTTTTCGTCAAACATTTTCGAAGACATAGCATTCAGAATCGTCGATTGTCATTCAAATTCGTCCCTCCCGCTGACGGATCGCAGAATGTGAAGATCAAATTCGTCTTTGTTCACACAATTTCATGAATTTTTCATTCAAATTAGTCAGATGTTGTCCATTCTTTATTTTTATAGTGAACTAACTTTAAGCCGACATATTTTTACTTTCTCTCGTAAATTGTATCGTTACACATTATTCCCTAACCATTTTCTTAGACAATACACACGAAAAACATGACTGCCAACCAAAATTGATTGATGGATAAACGACAGTCGAAAGTCATATCCCAGGACAGTATGTCAGTGTCACATTTTGAACTTTAACTCGTAATGTTCAGGTTTTCGCATCATAATGCGTGAAGCAAACTTTAAATTTTGTACCCTGGAAAGCAGCAAACATATGTTTTCCATTCTTTGACAATAAACAGGCGACAATTCTACACTTAAATTTTGTCTTTAAATCATGTTTGCCTAGAAATCGTTTGTCAGTGTTTTCGTTTGCGAGACAGTATGTCTGCTTGTATCAGTGTGTACTCGGATTGCTTGTGTGTGTGTCTGTATCTGTGGTTCTATGTGTGTGGGGGGAGGGGGGCACTTGAATGTATGTTAACTCCTGAATGTAAAATGTGAACGGTTACAGAAAAAAAAGATATATGAATGACTGGAAAATCACATCGGATAAAGATATGAGACGAATATGAATGAAAATTTAACGAAAATGATTGACAAAAGACGAAATCGCTCCTGGTGTTTTGAGTGCAGCGAGTGAGACTGACGAATTTGAACTGTAAATGACGAAAATGTATGCCAAATGACTAAATTGAATGGACTTTATTTAAAAATGAACGACGAAAGACGAATTTGAAAGTAAGATTGGCCTATTCCCGACATCCTGAGACGAAATTGAAGTAAAAATTTGTGAACTTGAATGAAAAAAGTTTGAAAATGAATGGGAAAACCGATATCATGATTCCTATACGATCAAAGGCACGTGGTAATCATTTCAATTGTAAGCTATGTCGGTTTCTCTTGGCATTGAACCCTATTTCCTATCACTACGTGATACATGTACATTTTTTAACAGAAAGAGTCTTTCTTTTTTTCTTTTTTACTTTGCCACTAAATTGCATACATTGGAAGTTCACACAAAGGCGTAATAGAATCTTGTTTCACCATTTTCAAGGACATAACCAGCTCCTCAATATGGAGGCATGACTAATTTCGCTGTAACCATTTCAGTAACAGGTGATGGGAATGCTTTCTTGTCTTTAACCCTTTAGCAACTGAAGATTCTGTACATAATGTGTATGGTTCCCTAGAAGGTACAGCAATGTTGCTCTCATTTCGACAACTTTCTAAATTGTGCAAAATAGCTCACTACTGTCATATTATTTTTGTCTATTACAAGTTATGTTTATTTGAAAGCCTATTCAGACTTTACCAAGAGAATAGTGGGTCACAGAAGTAATTCTGACTTACTTTTATTTACCTTTGACCTCTTTCAAATTACGTAATTATATATTCTATGTGAAAACAAAAAAGGTGAAACATTAACCTATAAAAAAAAACGGACAGGCAGTTTCGGGCATTTTAGAAAGTGAAAAAATGGGCTGTTTCGGGCGGTTCATTTACTAATGGACTATCAAAAAAAAATAAAGATCTGTGAAACACTGCAGTATTCGCAATATTTCATTTATCTTTTTTTCTTTTTCAATTACTACAGTTACTATATCAGGGCAGGCCATTTTTTTCTCCTGACATAGCTGTCATCTACAAGGTATCTCTTAATGAATCAATCAATTATATTGATATGCGTGTGTGCATGTGTGCGACATGCTATCCGACTATTAATGGCTTTGACTTTTCAGCCATAAGCATACACGACACTCACCATAACGCAGTCTTTAGTTTCGTGATATCAATGATAACCTTATTTTAACTGGGCTATTTGAGACCAAGTTTTTAAGGGGGGGGGGGGGGGGGGTCAACTTGACCCAACCCCTTCAGATCTCGGCAGTCGATAGCGCGATCGCTGCAAAATTTTGCCTGTTCATTGAACCGGATGTAAACTACAAGATTATATGGTTATACAATAGAAAAATATTGATTTTCTATTTCTAGTGAATTAATTATGCAAATTTATGTATGAAATCATATTTCTGCCTGTAACTCCACTATAAAGGCTGAAGGATTGCTTTTTTTTGTGTGTCAGAATTCCTCATGAGATATCGAACAATTTTCATGCAAAAAGCACGATCAAAAATAACTTGTTTTTTTGTTTTATTAATTTCTTAGGTATTTCATTGTTTTTCGACCTTTTGCATTCTTTTTTTTTTGCCAAAATTTGTTGCAGACTTTTTCAAGCTCATCTACATTAGAATTAATTAATATCAATGATAAAAAGTTGAAATAATCTAATTTATATCAATTTAACAAGAAACATAATTTGCATTGGATTTGCGCACAATATCACAAATTTGTGGGCTGACATGCAGGTACAGAACATTACGTAACTTCAGAACGGTGTACCCGGACGTCGCAAATATGGTCTCATCATATCATGAAATGGCGAGGCAAAATCTTTGCGCGTTGCAGAATTTTCGCGTGAAATGTCAAGAGGGGTCAGTTTGACCCCCCCCCCCCCCCCCCCGTTAAGATAGGGTTAAAGCGCACCAAAAAAAAAAAAACACACACACACACACACACACACACACAAAAACATAATTATTATTTTGGCGAAAAACACCTTTGTTTGTACCCGTATTATCATTATGCTCTTACAATAATTAGGAAAACAGTATAACACAGAACTTAAATAATAATTTTCTTTGTAAATTTATGCGTACACGTATATCATTCCCCCGCGCCAAACTCCCGAGGAGCTGTGGACAGATATTACTTGAGGGACTCTACTCGACTGGCCTAAAAATACCGTCTGTACAGCCTGTCGCAAGAATTATTGGATGGATCAGCACTGAGACACTCGACAAAATGGAAAAATGGCAAGGGAGATCAGATAGACGTGACATCAAGGTGGCGGGTTTGTGCCCCGACTCACGACCGATCGACAGACATACTAACTTGTGTACATCGTAAATGGTAGGGCTATAGGGATTGCCACCGCGAGGTACGATGGCTGGTGCGGCGGGACAAACAACGAAAGAGGGTTTTGCTGGAGGGGGGGGGGGGGTGTATGGGAGGCAGACGTACATGTATTATCAGTTTACCAATTTACCAATTTACCAATTTACCAATTTGCGTTACGCAGATGACGTGGCTTTGGTTGCGAGCTCTACAGAGGCATTAGAACAATTGTTGGGATGTGTGAAAGTGGCCAGTGGGGAAGCGGGCTCACTAGGCTTGTTTCTTAACGCACAAAAGACGAAACTGATGGTGGTGGGCAGGGAGATGAGCCCCAAGGGTGACGACAGCCAAGTGCCGGTTATGCTGTAGGTTGATGATGAGGTGGTGGAGGAGGTGGATGCTTTCAATTACTTAGGAGACTTGGTGATGATGGAGAGCAATGACGACACCAAGATAGGGCGACGTTTGGATATAGCATAGTTGGCAGTTATCAGCCCGAGTATCCGCCAGCGGAGAAAGATACTTCAGCGGTCACTAGTGTTCCAGATTATTTTGCCACTTTCGGGGCAGAGTTTTGGGCGAAAAAAAAAAATAATTAAATAAAAATGAATAAATGAATGAATAAATAAATGCATACATACATACATACATACATACATATGACAGGAAAAGAATACATAATTTCGAAAAGTGGCCATACCGTAGAACGCTGAGAATCAGCTGGACAGACAAGAAGACCAACAGTGAGACAACAGAATGGCGACAGCTGGAATCTGTGACACAGAAGCTGCAGTAGGCTTATGCACTCCGGCCATGTCATGAGAGGGGGAGGATTTTTGGCCGATTCTGACGGATTTGTGGCCGGGTGGCATGACAGCACTGACATGGGATGAGCAGGGAGGTGGTCTTTCTTCCACCTCCCTGGGATGAGGTTCTCCGTTGCTGCCAACGCCGCAAACAAGATAGCCAATTTTAGAAAGACGTTGTGCTTCGGGCCAAGGTCGCTCAACCCTGCTGAGCCATCCCGCATCGCGACGACAGGTAGGCCTACTTAGAAAATTATACAGTCGTAGTTACCGTTCAAACACGACATGAATTTCTTGTTGATACGAGTTCTGTTTTTATGAGCATGACGGAGTACTAGACATGACGTGTCAAGCTTTTGCAAACGTTTTCTTTTCACTTATTGTTTTGATAATGTACAAAAAGTACTTTTGAACAATTTCAACTCCTTTCTCCTTACGTACGTACACTCTTCATTTGTTTTTCTGAACTAAAGTTCAGAAAAGCAAATGAAGAGTGTACGTACGTAAAAGGCACAATATTTTAAATTTTTTTGTTAACTTGACATCTACAAGACAGTACATACGAGTTAATTTTCGAAGAAATTAAGCATTATTATTCGATAAATTTACTGCTGGAGATTTTGGCTTGAAAAGTTAGCATCTTAAATTCTGCAAACCAAGTACTTATAGCATGAGTGTAAACACAACATAAATTCCTTGTCGCAGTGAGTTGTCTGTTAGAGTAGGACGGAGTATTAGACACGTATCAAGCTATTGCAACCACTTCTAACGTGTTCTTTAGATGCTCAAACAGTAATTTTTAAAAATTGTACGTCCTCTTTCTTTCATGATCATCACAGTCTTAGCAAAGGTACTGTTCTATCACGTTCATCGAGGTAATGAACTTTGCTAATACTTTGAAAGCTTTTCATTTATGAGGAGATAAGGATAAGACATTTCATCGGAAGACAGGATATGTCCCCCCCCCCCCCCCTTCTGCTGATCGTGAATCGGACCCTGTGTATTTGTCTGTTTGTTGGTTTATTTCTCTACCGTGCATCTGAAAGAGTTTGCGATTGGGAGCAAATACACAAGTTATGTTATCGACGCTTAGGCTTGATGGGGCATTTCGAAGTTTTCTTTTTTTTTTCCCTTTTTTTTTTGGGGGGGGGGGGGATATTCTTTTCCCGTAAGTTATTGTGTAATGCCGAATGGCGAATAAAGATAACTTATATCTGTTATCAAAACCGAAGTATTTTTATATCTTTGTAGTTTACAGTATCAAACTTAGCTGTTATTGATGTTCAAAGCATGGTAAAAGCCGACTCTCTAATGTCTGCATAGAGTAAAACATGTGCACGTACTCAGACACAGCAGGAATTGGCCAATAAAAGATACGAGTATCATCATCAAGTTTTATTGTAGCTGATCCTGGCTTTCAAAGGAGAGGTAAAACAAAGCTATGAAGCGCCAGATAACAACCATCTCTGCTCTCCTACAAACAAAAAATATATCCCTCAATTTAATCATGAGGCACTCCACATTACGTCTTTGCCGAGATAAATTTTGCTCTATAATACTTTGTGTTCATCAAGTATTTTCTAGTCGAACACTAGCTTATACATTGTATTGTCAAAATACATCACGGTAACATTATTTCCAAAATTGATATTACACATATGAGGTTGTGCACGATGCAATGCAAATACTCTCCTCTGTATATCTAACTGAAAGATGCCTAGAAAATTCTCAAAGTTAAAAATCAGAGGGAAAGGAGAGATGACACCAAAGGGCAATACACTGTGGCAATTACAAACTATACAATCTCTACAATATAGCGAAGCTAACTCACTTTATACATGGCATGTCTGGTTCTCTTGATCTTGCTGGACTTACCCGACACACATGAGGACAAAAGCAACAGACCGAAGAAAGATGGAGTAAAAGTACAATACAGAAGTGGCTTTTAGCATAGATTACACATTTGTTAAGTTGTTTGGGCATACTGCAGAATAATCTGTGGGTGACTCGACATTTTTTGCACATGAAATATCACTGAATTTCATGTTTTCACATGGGGAAAATTTCCCTATAACCATGCTGTTGTCTATAAATGTCAAAATGTTGTTTTGCACAAATTGTACATAACAGATAGCATGTCACCTATTTACATACAAATTGAAGGAAAAAACAAAAAACAAAAACAAAAACAAAACGCACAACATATGAGGATTAAAATTTGTCTTGTTCCAGTCATGTTAATTGGCTTCAACATATGTATAGTACATCAATGTAGATACATAGCATTCAAATTTTCTGGATTGTTCATACCATGTCAGTATTCTTTCATTTGAGCTTGAATATATCAATGTAAGAATACAGCCAACAGAGTGAACCATGGCAGCTTGCTTTTAAACTGAATTATGTAAAATTGTTCTAAGTTTTATCCCTCCACAGAATGGTAGATGGCAGACTGGATGCCACCTCTACGGTTCTCCTACAAAACAGAGATCACCAATCACATACACGGGACAAACTATAGAGAGCAAACTTCCTATACTGTGATGTGTACAGTATTGGGTGTATTACCTCTGCATTTTCTTACCTTTTTAATTCAGATTTGATGCTACTGATGTTTAAGATCACATGCATTTCATTTTAAAATGTGGCAATGCAATATCATAGCTTTCGTTATATCCTTAAATGAAATCCTGTTCATTGATTGGTTCACATAGCATCATGTGACCAAATAATCGATAGTGTTTGAGATGGCTATTCGTATCTGCCTCATAAACTATGGTGTATAATCACATCCACAGCAGTTCACTGATCTTCTATGCTGCAATATGTAAACAACTATATTTAACGATGTTAATGTCTTATTGTTCTTTTTAAAGATTGGTTGGAGGGATATAAAACAAATACATCATGTACTGTTTCGAGTCACTAGTGAAATTATAGATTTCTTGGTGACAAGGGCTGCTCCCCTAAGAAAATAGCACCACTACTGCCACCTTGGAATCCATAATTTCAACTACAGCCTCTCAGTGCATGGTATATCTATTTACTAATCCATGTAAAAATGATGCCGCTGAATTATCCCATCATGCATTCTGTTTGAACTGACTTTCTTAACAAGTTTCACAAGTCTAACAAAAAGCAAATCAAAGACACTGACTACACCTCCAAACCTTTTGACTATTGACATCACAACACAATCATGTTTCACGCCACCAGAGATTCTCTTATTGCAGTTACGCAAAGCCTGAAAATATAAAATGACTGAGGACTTCGGAAGAAAAAAAAGATAAATACATAAAATAAAATAAAATAAAATAAATGACTCTGCTATAGCAACACCTTGTAGCAAAGTATTACAAATACTGTAGTTACATGTGGTACGCATGTTGCACATAGCAGAGCAAAATGGCTACTACAGCAAAAATCTACACTTCTACGTAAAATATCTTTGAATTCTTTTTTTGTAACATATGAAACAAATCAAATATGTGTATCTACACACTGTTTTAAAAAAAGAGAAGAAAAAAAGAAGGAATACAAGAATTAAAATCTACCCTACTCCAAGGCCCATTATCTAACAATGTTGGACATTTTTTACGCATGATTATCTAAAGCCTGAAACGATTCCCTTCATTACCTTAATGTCAGTAGCTCTGAAACAGATTGTTTGTCCTCATCTGTGATTAGAAATCTAACATCAACTTCTGTGTACTTATCAATCCATGCTTCCACTTACCAAAAACCAAGCAAATAAATCTTCACTTTCTTTCCTTCCTTTGAGGGGAAAGAATATGGCTGAGTCATTATCGACTGCATTGTAAAAAGAATCAACTGTAATTCAATTCTTCCAAATCATACATTCTATACAAATTGTTTGTATAATGAAATCCAAGGAACTGAATACAATTAGAATGCATTTCTTGCATATTTTCAGGCTGATACATCATGTGACGCTTAAAGGACCCCCCCCCCCCCCCCAGCTATCTTTTCATCTTCTCAATGGGTATAGACTACACACTGTGATTAAAACTTATTTGCCAAACGATTATCATTTTGGTATGTTTACTAAACCAAGAAGTCATTTAATGGTGTGGCTAACCGTCAACAAAAATTTAATTTTAAATCATCAACAAAGGTTGACTTATTCTTTCACACGATTCTTCCTCACAGGTATTTCAGCTGGAAATTTGACATCACTTTAACCATTTGACTACTAGTCATGTCTAGCCTAGTGAGTGGAATGCTTCATCAATGGGTTCAGTTGCAACACTTGCCATTACTTGATTTATTGTGTACAAAATGACATTTCTAAATATGATATTCATCTCGTGTGCCGCTTTGTTCACAGTCCAGGAAGTTGATAACTAATTGCTTGGCTGTTGTCTGCCCCTAAACCAAGTGTTATAAAACTTTCAGTGCTGTTCAAAAGGTACCCTTTGAAAATAAATATAGAACTGGACAACAGATAGGACATTAACAAACACTTTCTAGATAAGCCAAATGCATCATGCTGTCTGCTGGCATATTTGGGACATTCTATGTATTATAACTTGTGGGGGTGCTGTTATTGTCTTTCAAAATCATACACAAAAAGAGAAAGTAGATCAACTTCAAATTTAATAACATGGCATGCTACATCTCAACCACATGTAAGATAATCCATTCAGTCTCACATACAAATATAAACTATAGCACTTGTGTATAATACAATGGTTTCAGGTGATACCGACTGGATTTGATACATATACATACATACATACATATGTATATATATATATATATATATATATATGTATATATACAGGCAAACCTAATAAAATTCATTTCATATTTATGCATAAAAACATGAGTAAATACATCATCTCATTTTTACACTGAAACAGAAATAAAAAACAAAAGATCCTACAGCATTATCACTGCCACTTATTGCAGGAAATTAACAGTCTGTCACATCGACATTGTAAAATTGCCATTTCCTCTTCCAATCCATAGCAATATGAAGGTAACAATGGCAGAGAAGTATTTTTGCATCATATTGAAGCACTGGTAAAGATATGCACATATGATGACAAGAAATGATTGATAAAGAGTCTATCTATGGAGCAGACCTTGGAAACACCAGCATCTCCAGCAACAAAATATGCAGAATTGTAGGTTTGTGAAAATGCTGCTCAAGTGGTAACTCCTTTATACTGTGTACTACATATCTTTGGCAAGGTGTTGTCTGAGGTTTCTTCAAAATGAATCAAGCACATATGACCAACACAAAGTAATTTACTGTAGTAGGTATCGCTCACCTAGCTGTACACATAAGCAATGGAGTTGATGAATGGTAGTCTCCAGTCAACTCTACATGTTATTTTCACTCCATCTTTTCTCAATATCATTCCTCACTACACCTGTACATAATACACTGATTTCCTTTCCTCCTAGAAAAACATTTATCATTCCTGAACCTTGTAGCAACTGAAGAGAAAACATACAGATATTTACATGTGCAATGTTACATCACAAGTGCATGTGTATACAACTTCTTTTCTTCTTATGTCAGAAGCAGAAATGCAAGCATTCTTACGAAGGAGAATGTTTGTATTCTTGGACAAGACATAAAAGAGAAACACTACAAAAATACAAGACAGAGAGATTGAGAGAGTAAAGGAAATGGAAAGAGAGATTTATGATGGAGGATGAGGTTGAATCTTCAGCAAATATTACAGAGGAGGTACTTGGTAAAGTTGACATTATCTCTGCCCATCGTGCCAAGGCCGAGACTTCTTCATGTGCTGCTGATTGTAGCCAGGGAAATTCTGCAAGTGTAATGAGACATCAATGAATTTTTACACAGACAGCAATACACAAACACTCAATCGTTGTATCATCTAAATAAGATTACATCCCTCCAAAATCATTCCTTGTACTCATAACTGTTTTAAAAATGCTCTATCACATGCCACCATAATGCCAAAGGTAATGGATTACTGTTGTTCAATTTCTTTTTTGTCCTGTTTTCATTGCTTGTACATTTGGTCTGGAATTATCAAGTTAATCATATTCACAATCTTCCCTTCAGTCCCATGGGTAGAGCAAAGTACATGACCTCAGAACTCATCCATTTTACAATTTAAAAAAGAGGAAGAAATGTTGCTTTGGCAACTGTTATGCCTCCACCATAATGCATGGTTCTGCCAATAGGTCTCGAGTATGTCTTGACAAAGTGAGATGACAGTTTCACATAACTAGCAAAAAATTAAAATGACGTTTGTCACAAATGTGTTGAGTGTTTACTTTCCTTGCTCTAGGGTTCATTTGGATGGATGACTAATTTGTTTAGGAGTGCACGTATTCAGAGATTTAAGCATTTTCACTTGACCTTTGACCCCTTGGCCCACAATTCTTCAAATAATTACTAATTTGTAACATTCATTTTCTTGACAAATACTTTGAGCTATTTTCAAAATATGGGAAAAATTGACATTTGAACATTTTCTCTTGACCTTTGACCCAATGGCCAAAATCTTTCCCTACAGAATCATTGTGCAGTAATGCATGTATCAGTATACCTAGTTTTGTTAAGCTTATGCATTGATAATTTCAGCATCAAATAGTAGAAGTTTTACATTTCAACCTGACCTTTGATCTGTGACCTTTGACCCCATGACCCCCAAATTAAAAAAAAAAAACAAAAAAAAAAACCAAAAACAAGAATCACTGTCAGGCAGTACATGCATATGTACTAAGTTTCATGAAGATACCTTGAGCCACTTCCAAGATATGGAGAAAAGAGTGAAATTTTAGCATTTCCTCTTGACCTTTGACATTATGGCCCAAAACTTTCCCCATAGATTCTTTATCTGGTCATACATGTATACACAAACTTGAAGAAAATACCTTCAGGCATGGCATAGATATGGGGGAAATAGTGACATTTTAAAGAATTTAACCTTTACCTTTGACCTTAAACATGTGCACCCAAAAGTTGATGGACACAACTTTGTCTACTCATACAAACATATGCCAAATTTCATTAGGATACCTCAAACAGATTTTAAATTATGCTGTCCTGAAAATATGGATGGAGGGACAGACGGAAGGGTGGACAGATGGACGGAAGGGTGGACAGATGGACGGAAGGAAGGACAGACGGATGGACGGACAGACAACCCCAAAACATTATGCCTCCGGCGACACTTCGTGGCAGAGGCATAAAGATATAACCGTGTATGCCAGGTATTTGTCCATGAGAGTCGAAGTCAAAATCTATTTCAAATATGAAAATGAAGCATTTGGATGGTAACCTGTTGATGGTGAAGTAGACAGGGGCTACATACATTCCAATTACATCAAATTAATGATTACTTGAAGTCTACACCTGAAGTTGGACTGGATAATCAGCCCCCGTTGCCAAAGATTTCTATTCCCCCAAATATCATTAAGCCATTGTGTATAAAAAGATACCCATCAACAGGAACAAGGTATATACACTTGTACCACATGATGCAGCTTTCTGAGAAGCACAAGCACATGACCTGAATCACTGTTTGTGGTACATATATAGAACTACTCAGGTTGAAATTCCCTTCTCATAATAACCCAGCATAGTGAAAGCCTGATATTGTCACAGAACATTATTCATGACTGTTGCATGTGCCAATTCTGCAGGCTGAGAGCATTCCAGTGATGCATTTGCTGTCTCACATTACAAGCAAAAAACCATCTTAGCAACTATGAGGAAGCCGACCATATTTGAAAATGGTTTAGAAATTAGATGCGCTAAAGCATGCAAAGGATATAACCAACATAAAATCTGGTACTTCCTGTAACTCAGTCCAACAGTGTGCATTGACGTTATTTAACAATGGTAAGTGCATTTGAAGAGAGGTCCAGGCTAATATGATTATGAGAAGAGTGTGTGACCTACCCATGAATGCATCTGTTTATTGCGGTGAGTCTGGGCACGCTGAAAAGGGTTGTGATGACCACTGTAGTGATGCTTCTGATGGAAAGGCTTTCGCTGTTTCTTCACCTGTGAGTAAATAAAATGAAGAAAATGAAACTATGGAAATAACCAAAGTAATTACACCAATGCAAAAGAATCTTCACCATTAAAAATCTGTGTATTATCTTCTCCACCTACCTAGCACAGCATATCAACTATCTTATATCCTATGTCTCACCTCTCATTGTCACTGTTTATCCAGGCATCATGCTGTGAGAGCCTTTTTCTTTCATGGCAAAACCCTTTCAAGCTTCAACTTTCACCTTCGTACATTGAACTGCGTGAACAAAAGTTTCAGATAATCTCATTACTTGCTGTTTAACATTCCCCTAACATCACTTCCAAACAATGACAAAAGGTAACTTTCAACATACAAGTACTTGTTCTACCACTGCCTGATCTTGCTTGTAAGGCAGCTGACATAAATTTTGGGTATTATGAAGTTGGAGTAAAAAGAAGGCTATTCAAATAATGTAACAATGTATATTGTCCAACAAATTTGAGTCCCCACTAGATATGGGGTATGTATTTCCTGCAATTTCTTCCGAACAGTCAAATTACAGACAAGTAATAATATAATCCACAATATTCTTGTATGCCTTTTACTGAAAAAAAAAAAAAGTTACCATGGCAACACATTAATCAACATTGATGACATAAGTGTTTTGCTCAATTAAAGATTAAATTGGTCAGATGTGCCAAAAGTCAACTGCTCAAAAACTGAGGGAGCTTACCCAATTCACATTATTCTTGAAAGATTTTCATTAGTAAATGTTGTTACCATGGCAACACATCTTTCAACATTGAGGAAAGACGAGGTTTATAAATCAACCTACTGTAGCGCTAAAATGTGCCAAATTTCAAGTCATATGCTCATAAACTGAGGGAGATTGTGCAATCCACATTTTTTTTTTGCTTTTTATAGAAAAATGCAGCTACCATGGCAATGCATTGTTTATCATTGACAAAAGATTTATTTTGCACATCTAAAAATCATAACACATGTAGTTACATGGGAAAAATATCACATCAAATGTTAAAAAACTGATAAAATTGCTTAATTCACATTACTTTTATACGACTTTCGTTCAAAAATGCTGTTACCACGACAATGCATTATTCAACATTCATTTAAAGATTAAATTTGCATATTAACATATACAAATATGGCAGTCACATGCACAAAATTTCAAGTCACATGCTCATAAACTGAGGAAGTTATCTAATTTCACAATATTTCTGTATGCTTTTAATTGAAAAAGTATTTTTACTACAGCAACATATTGTTAACCATTGATGAGATTTTGCACAGCTAGAAGTTATATTGGTCACATGTGCCAAATCTCAAGTCAAATGCTAAAAAAACTCAGGGAATTAGGTAAATCCATTGGTAATTTGTATGATTTACATCAAAAACATGCTGTTGCCATGGCAGCACATTGTTTGACAATGATGAAAGATGAAGTTTGCACATCTACATACTACACTGGCCACATGAGCTAAATCTTCAGTAAAATGCTCAAAAACTGAGGGAGTTAGCTCAATCCACCTATATCGTATGTACCTGTGAAATCTCCATAAAAATTTCAGACCCTCAGTTTGAGAAAGAAAGGAAGAAAAAATCTGAGAAATTATGTAATTTTGATGCAGAGGAGCTAGAAGTAGTTTACGACGACGATCAGTTAGAATACTATTGGTAACACTTTGCTAGCACCATCTTAGGTCACAGAAAAAAGGTGGAGGGTTGAAACTGGACACCTCTGCCAACTATACAAATCAAGTCTGTAACACGACTATGCAGTTTTGTTTGCATTGTTGTAACTGTCCTCTTTCCCAACCCCCTGGAAAAAAGATGATTCCAGTCTCAATTACAAATCTTGTTCAGTGTGAACACAGAGGCATTTATCACTATTATATGTATATAACAGGGCTTGACATCAATGGCGCGGTGGTCCAGGCCCACTAAAAATTGGTGTCAAGCCACCAAATTTATCTTTTGGTGACCCAATCGGGCAACTAAGATTCAAAATGGATTGTTACTTTTGCTTTTATTTTGGACCACTATTTATCTTTTTCAGGCCACCAAACTTTCAGATTTAAAGATTTTAGTGGCCTGAAAGAGCCCTGACATAAATCATAATGAATACATTCATTTATATACCAAAGCACACCAGGGTCCCATTTCATAGAACTTGTTATCAGTAACAACTGCCACATTTCTATGACAAATTTACTCTCAGCCAATCAGATGCAAGGATTTCAGTAGCTTCTAACAACTATCATAACTTGTTATTGATAACAAGTTTCATGACATGGGGCCCTAGGAAACACACTAAAACAGCTGTATTTACATATACTTCCTCTCATGTTTTGATCACTATATATGAAATGTGACACACTAATACCTATCAAGGACTTGATTCCCTGTGTACTGGATTTTCTCAGTCTTTTATGTACTTTGAACAGAATCATGAATACACTGTTTCTGGGAGAAAATGTGAAATAAGAAAAGTCCAGGTCTTTTAAGCTGCCCGAGAGCTCCATGTTTGATGATCAACTGATTTCAGATGGTCTTACCTTTCATTATTCTCCATATGTAAATTTGTACAATAAATTATAAAGCAATCAAGCATCAATCTACTCTGACTCCCTCCATTTACCTTTCCAATGTCATATTGATGATCCCACGCATTTCTCCTCTTGGTGCCCCTTGCCTCCTTGGCAACCTCCATATCCACAGTACTGCAACCTCCTTCCCAGCTTTCCACTGCATGTATACATAAAAAGCCACGCTCCTTGGTAATGATGTCATTATAGCAACAGAAATAAAACGAGGAAACAAAAATCAAAAGTCCCCCCGAAGTGGGATCCTTTTGCTCCATGTATGAATACACATCTTATATCGTAGCCCTCATCAAGGGAATGACTTTATCCACGACATTCTCATTGACAACTTTTTTCCTTTACATTATCACAAAACTTCAATGGGCTTTCTTGAATTGTATCATTACAAAGACAATTTCTAATTTCTAAATTTCACTCTTATTATTTGAAAGTCCATAAGCATCTAAAAGTACTGAATTGTATAACTTCCCTTTGAGGATGCTTATCTGACATCAAATGGAATACAATGTGTTAATGTAGTGCAAAACAGAGCTATTACAACAAATGAGTTTGCATACATTGTAGTAATCCTGTGTGCATAATGTGTGTGTCATCACTCTGTATTTGCAGATCATTGCCATTTCATGATGCAATGTTCATTTTGGACAGCAGACCATACACACCTAGCCAGTCCTTATTCATGATCCTCACTCATTTACATCACAGAACATCTTAATGCACCACACAAAAAATGCTTTGGCGTCACTGTGAGAATGGTTGATCACAAACCTACACATGATGGAATTCATATTGGAGTTGAAAGGCAGTTTGCATTGTGAAGTTTACAGGAAGACTTGGCTGTTTGTATGTTCATGTCTGCTGAAATTCTACTAAAAAATAACAGAAAGCTACAAATGTACATGGTCCTTGCCCAAGACATTACAAAAACAAATAGAGAAAGAGTACAATAATTGTACTTCTCACCTGAAGCACCGTAAGTCTTGAGGGAAGATTTATTGAGGAAGTCAGTAACATCTTTTGAGGATGATCTATTGGTACCATCCCACGGCCGGTTCAGCCTCTGGGAGCCATCCCTGTGTGGTTGCATGGGGAATGATCCCCTGTCATAGTGGTCCCAGTTTTGTGAGTAGCCTGCACAACAAGATGATGAAATGACTCTCAGAATATAGAATTATGCACATTTTGCTCAAACCTGAGGGGAATGCCTTGCAATACACAGCTAACAACCAAACTTTTAGAAATATATATTAAAGGACAAGTTCACCTTCATAAACATAAGGATTGAGAGAATGTAGAAATATTAGTAGAACACATCATTGGAAGTTTGAGGAAAATCGGACAATCCGTTCAAAAGTTATGAATTTTTGAAGTTTTTGTGCAGTAACCGCTGGATGAGAAGACTACTGCAGTGTGTGAATAACTTAGATGTCACATGCGTACAACAATATAAGGAAAACATAAAGAGAATTCCACAAATTTTCATCTTTTGAAAAAAGTACACATTCCCCCGACTCGTTACCGACAAATGTTATGGGTAATATTATTCCCCCTGCCTTTAGAAAGAGGCAAGTCAAGTGCTCTTTTATTATGCGCAAAAAGTGAAAATATGTTGAATTTTCTTTACATTTTCTTTATACTGTTGTACGCATATGACTCACAAGCTGTAGTAGTCTCCTCATCCAGCGGTTCCAACACAAAAAATTTAAAAAATGCATAACTTTTGCATCGATTGTCCAATTTTCCTCAAACTTTCACTGATGTGTTCTACTAATATTGTTGCATTCTCTCAATCCTTATGTTTATGAGGGTGAACTTGTCCTTTAAATGTTTCCTGAGAATTTGCACAATGTGCAGTATTTGGGAGCTTGATCTTGGACCTTCAATGAGTGTTGCCCAAAATTCAGTCCAAGTCCTTTGTCATGGACTACTGATGCATACGTACAATTTAATGAAAATCTCATCAATGCTTTTGGAACTTACTACTAAAATTGAAAATAATAATAATAATTAAATGAAATACACATCAAGACAGTCAAACTTCAAAATGGAAATATGTTCTAAAAGCATAATGCCATTAATACCCTTCATGCACAAGCATAGAATTTAATCCTGTCAGCTTGATCAGTAACTAATCCATGTCTTCATATCAAATAGCACCTCATGATGCATATTTCAGAAGACAAAAGCTTCATCCCATCAAGCCTCAGGAATACACACAATATGAAATCAGTAGAGGGCAGTACAAGGAGCCCACTGTCATCTCCTGTGGTTTAGACATACTGAATCTTGAATTCATTTTTCTGGCACCCATTAATGTCATGTAATTATTACAGTGTTTTGGTCACCCTTTAAACTTTAAGATGACTATCATAAATGCAGTAAAATCTAACAGACCTGTGAAAATTTTATCAAAATCACATACAAATCAATAGGAGAGTTAAGGATCTTGAAATTTTCTGTGGTACACGTTTTGTTGAACAGTCATATCACTTGCAATCAAATACAATTTTGTATGAAAATTGGAGGTGATGTCTAACCTGCACAAACCCTCTTGTAAGGGGAATCACAAATACGAATATCATGTTTTACCCGTAAGAAAGCATTAACAAAATCCTTCCTTATGATTGCCCAATCACTGAAGGTAAATTTAGGCAATTTCTTCCATACTTATGCCTACTTCTGAATCTGGACACACTTCTGCTGTTGCCTGTAGAGCACATATTGACAATGTTGAAACAAACTAGGAATCTAGTTAGTGTCATATTTATTCTCCATAAATTTACTTATTACCTCCAGCAAGGGAGGAGGTTATGTTTTCGTTACCGTTTGTTTGTTTGTTTGTTTGTTACTTAGTTAGTTTGTTTGTCCGGAAAGGTTGAGAATGACACAAGTAACAAACGATTAAATTTTGGTAGTAATCCGAGAATTTTTTGGGAATTTATGAAGGATATTAGATATTTTGACAGGTAGGGTCAATGAACTTGGGAGTTCAAGCTGCACATTTGTGAGGTTTTTAAACGCGCACTCAAGTGCATGCTCTAGTTTCTGCTAGGGCGAGGCGTGCCGCGCAGCTGAGGGTTTATGACATAAGAAAGGCTTCTATATTGGGAAATTGGGTGATTTTTCAGCATGTATACCTATGGGTGGAAATCACTGCTCTCGCTCAAAGAGCTTTTCCCCAGTGGTGGAGAGGAGAAAAATCTCTTTGGTAAGAGCAAGATCATTGGTAGAAAGTAGCTGCTTGTTGGAGGTCTGCGCTCTCAGAGTGCTTTTCTAGTTTCATCTGTAATTATTTCAGGTATGATTTATAATTTTCAAAATATGACTGTTCCCCAGCTAATTTTCTCTTCTGGTCTGACATACAAGTATATTCTACAATGTGACATTTTGAGCCAGATGCTCCTATCACAACAAAATCAAGATCGATAGTACGGAAGATGTTCATCATCGTGGTAGAATCTGTAAGAATAAAGTTAATTGTTTGTTACACGAAGCGAGGTAAACACAAATGTATGCGTACGACGTTTCGGCCGCGAATTCTACTGGCCTTCGTCTGGCAAAGTAGACCGAGCGCTGCAGCGCATGCCTATTTAAAAGGCTGGTGGAAGGGAGCATTGTGCTCAAGGGCACGCCATTGTTCCGCTTCGCTGGAGCGTAAGGTGCGCTATTTACCCCACCTTGTTTCCTACCTACGACGTCCGCAATTTGTAATTCCCACCACGACTTAACACGTGACAAAAGAGCACCGGCGGCGGGAAGCATCCTGATTGGCTGATCGTTATCGCATCGTCGAATAATAGCGCACCTTACGCTCCAGCGAAGCGGAACAATGGCGTGCCCTTGAGCACAACGCTCCCTTCCACCAGCCTTTTAAATAGGCATGCGCTGCAGCGCTCGGTCTACTTTGCCAGACGAAGGCCAGCAGAATTCGCGGCCGAAATGTCGTACGCATACGTTTGTGTTCACCTCGCTTCGTGTGACAAACGATTAACTTTATTCTTACAAAATCAATATCCTTTCCCAGTGGAAATAGCCACACAGGAATGTGTAGCTGTGATCACGCAAATTGGTCTACGCGTTAAAAGATTAGGATGTTGTAAATTATTCTACTAGTATATTTCAACCTTTTTAAAAATCATAATGGCTAATTTATTACAACTCCTGAAAACTTTGATGTGAAAGGCAAAAATATCTTCTATTTGAATTAATGCAAAACGCAAAAAAAAAGTAATACTTGGGTGTCAGCAATTGTGAGGTGATGACAATATCAAACTACCTTATGTGTGTATATGTGATTGTGATCTGTGTCAAGGAAACAGGTAAAACATTTAACTCAATAATATATTTTCTTATTCAAGTGTATCCCAATAATTCATTCATTAGTTTGCCTGAAATTTTACAAATATTACAATGAGTGAATTATTCTATTACATTCTTCCACAGTTGTCTACCCTTTTGCATGGTGATTAAATGTTTGATAATTACATTAAGAACATTAACTTATCAACCTCAACACAGATATGCATTTCCATGTTGGCATAGATCATGCACTATTACAATGCAGTTCCTTTGCAACTAAAACATTATACAAATCTTCTGAAGAAAGCATCAAGAAAGCAAAGGAAAAAAAAATCATACTTAAAGGACAAGTCCACCTTCATATACATAAGGATTGAGAGAATGCAGCAATATTAGTAGAACACATCAGTGAAAGTTTGAGGAAAATTGGACAATCCGTTCCAAAGTTACAAATATTTTAAGTATCTGCGCAGTCACTGCTGGAAGAGAAGACTACTACAGTGTATGATGTCACATGCGTACAACTATATAAGGAAAATAAAAAGAGAATTTCACAAAACTTTACTCTTTGAATAAAGTGCACAGTTCTTCGACTTGCTACTGACGTATGTTAAGGGTAATATTATTCCCCCTGCCTTCTGAAAGAGAGAAGTCGAGTGTTCTTTTCTTATGTGAGAAAAATGGAAATACGTTGAATTTTCTTTATCTTTCTTTATGTCGTTGTACTCATGTGACATCACAAGCTATAGTAGTCTTTTCATCCAGCCGTGACTTAGCAGAAACTTCAAAAATTCATAACTTTTTAACGGATTGTCCGATTTTGCTCAAAATCTCACTGATGTGTTCTACTAATATTGCTGCATTCACTCAACCCACATGTCTATGAAGGTGAACTTGTCCTTTAATCCTGAAACAGATTTCCATGGACAAAACAATCCAAAGTTTATTTTAGTCAGTACAATATTTGTTTCAGGATATCTGCAATATTACGCCCTAACTGGATTTGACATATTTCATAAAATACACACTATTCCTTGCCATATAAGCTATAGCACAGGAGTTACATTTCAAAGCATGCCCATATTTTCTTGTTGATTTTATTCAACTGAAGTCCAAATCAAATCTCCCCAAGGTTAAGGAAGTACAAAATGTTGTTCTAATTATGGCCACATCCTAATTTTAGGTCATAAAAAAAAACAAGAAACACATACCTTCCTGTCTGTACTGTTTGTGCTTGGGCTTGTCCAAGGTCCAGCAATCTCCATATCCATTTAGTCGCTTCTTTTTCTCTTGAGGTGGCCCCCTATACCAATGGGGATTGGGGGCCTCGTGATAAAGGTGGGAGTGGCTGTTATCATATCCATGTTCCCGATATTTCCTTTTACGATATGACTCAAACGGGGGCACTTGTAATACTGGTGAGGAGTCATCATCATAGTCGCTGTCAGGTGGTGATCGAAACATGTCTGGGAGAGGAAGAGGGCCGGTGGAATGACGTTTGAAGGGACCATTTCTTGGCTGCCCATTTTTCATCACACGAAACTGACCCTCAGTGCCAGGGTCACTGTCTGAATCACTACGGTAAGTACGGCTCTTGCTGTGCCCACGGTGCTTGCGGAAAGCATCTCCCTCTGGTAGCTTGTGGGCCTTGTCTTCCTCAAGTCCTTTTTTCTTCTGAACATGCTTTTCAGATTGTCCGTTTGCTGGTGATTCTACCTTCTCCTCCTCTTTCTTTGGTGCAAACTTTGTCTTTTTCTTCTTTTTCTTGTCAGTATCCTCATCATTTAATTTTGTAATGTCCTGTTTCCACTCAACCTGATCCCCTACCTCTTTTTCATTGTCTAAGCTAGAGGACTGTGAGTTCTTTGCTTTGGCAAAGTCCTTGCTCACACTGTTCCTTCCTTGAGTGTCATCAAATTTCATACTTTGCTGTTGCTCATCATTTTTTACACCTTCTTTGACGTTACAACTATCTGGATGCTGATGTGTAAAGAAGACCTTCCCAGCCAATTTGTCATTCTCCCTTATGGTGCATCCCCCACTTTTCATTGTGTCTATCCTGAGGTCAGAACTGTTCTGTCTAGTCCTGTCTGAAGTATCATGCATACCATTTAAGTGTTTGGTCACAATGCCTAACTTTTCACGTTTGCTTACATATGATTTTTCAACCTTTGTGGAGGAAGATAACAAGGGAGCATATGGTTTAACACTGTCACTTGTGTTAGGGTTTTTCTGCCCTGTTGAGTATGCCAGTGTACCTGTAGAGACTGTTTTCCTGTTTTCCCCACTTTCACGCTTGAACATCGCTGACCCTCCATTACAAGATGGAGAAGGTTTCACATTCCATCCAACATGAGAAGCCTCCTTTTTGATAGACTCATCAACAGAGTTAGCATCCTTTTTGTCATTTACCGCCCACTCACTTGTGGAATTAGTGGACAAGTTGCTATGGTTACTGCTATCTGATGTCACTGATGGAGACACTTGTTGATCACTGTCTGTCACTCGCCATGGTGTGGTGCTCATGATACGTTGAGCATTTCCATTTGTTGTGATTGTTAGTTTGAGAGGAGAGTCAGTTTTACGTATGGTTGTCAAGTTTGTGCTACTTGCAAGGGCAGACTTCTTCCCATTTTCCCAGGAGGGTGGTCTCATATTCGAGTCTCCAATGGATTCCTTCATTCCTCTACTAAAGACGCTCGTTGACACTGCTGCATCTTTTGAAGAACTTTTAGACAATTTTTCCACAACAACATCATAGTTTGTATCAGAATCACTGGACAATCCACTTGATTCATCATCATTCCCATATGGAACAAGCGAAGAACTATTGATTTCTTTCTTCAATGTAGAAGTGACTCCAGAGGATGTGGCTTTTTCTTGGGGCTTTGACGGAGTATGTACTTTGCTCTTTCTTGACAAGAAGTCTGGGCCTCCTTTGCCAGTTTGTTGCAACTTGTCGGGACCAGGAAACACCTTTTTTGTACTCACATTACTATCCATCTTACCTACCGATGCACTATCACTGGTCTTGTCACCTAGCTTGGTATTGGTGGTGCTACCATTGCTGCCCACATGACTAGCCTGTAGGCTTTGCAGGACACTGCCGACACCCTTACTCTTAAAGACAAAGGATAATCTGTCTCGTTTGCCTGGAGGGGGAATACTTTGAGGCATGTTGTGCCTTGCTGCTGGAGCAGGTGTCTGAGGCTTTTTCTCTGGCTCAGGAGTGACCTTCAGCTTCGGGGAAGCAAGTGGCACATGTGGTATGCCTGTACCGGAGGATGACTTCAGCCTGTTGATTGGTGTGCCCATGGGGCCATGGTGAGGGTTAGCCGTCTTGTTGCCAGTGCTCATGATTGTGGCTGTCTTTGGCATGTGCTTATTTGGCTGCTGCACTTGCTCCTACAGACAATCCAGAAATGAGATGAAATAAGTGCCAACATCATACAGCTAGAACTGCCTATTTATAATGAACATATTGTGGAAAGCAAGATGTGGAGATACATTGTATACTGTACACTGATTTACACATGCATTCTTGACAAAGTTTATTACTTTAGAAACAGTCAGAAACCAAAAATATTGCTAATAATGACAAATATTTGCACTATCTCTCTGTAAGAAGAAATAAAAGCATGAGTGCACATTTATACCTCCTTTTCACTAATGAATGCAATCGCATCTTTACTCTAATCAGGCCGCATTGTTTTGGGAGTTCTTAAAGAATCATTAATCAAAATTATGAGAACCTACACCTTATCACCTGTTTATTCTATTCATGTATTTCTTTACGTTCATTCTTTCATGTTTCTCTTTTTTATCTGTAAAATATAACAATTTTCACTGTTTATCAACCAGAAACTGTATTCATAACATAAACATAAGTAACATTGTAATTGTAATAGTAATAAGAAATGATGTTAGTTGAAATAAGTTTCTTTTTAGCCATAGCCTAATACACAACCATTGAAGTATTGGTCATTTTGCATGACTTATGATCAGTAATTGTGATCTGATGCCAATCTGATGACAATACTGAGCTAATTTCAAAATATGGGAAAAACTGTGACATTTTCATGAAGATACCATGAACCATTTCCGAGATATGGAGCAAAAAGTGAAATTTTAGCATCTTAACTTGATAGGTCTATAGTACATGTGGACAATGTGTGATGACAGTTCACATAATTGACAAAATATTAAAATGATATGTTTGTCACAAATGTGTTGAATGTTTACCTTCCTTGACTTAGGTTTAATCGGATGAATGGGAGAGCATGTATTTGGGGATTTGAGGACTTTTACTTGACTTTGACCCTTTTATAAGTTTATGCATAGAGTAATTTTCAAGGTATGGAAAAAAGGTGCAATTTCTGTATTGAATACTAAATTGTTACTATTTTCACCTGGCCTTTGACCCTCGACCTTTGACCTTATGACCCTAAAATTCATAAGAGAATCACTGCCAGGCAGAACATGCATAAGCTTCAAGATAACTTGAGCCACTTCCGAGATATGGAGGAAGAAGTAAAGCTCTGTACTTTCACTTGATCTTTGATCTTTGACCTTTTACCTTTTTGGCAAAAAAAAAAAAACTTCCCAGAGAATCTCTATTTGGTAATACATGTATACACCAAGAAAAAAAAAATCCTGCAGGCATTGCATAAATATGAGGGAAATAATAAAATTTGGAAGAGTTGACCTTGACCTTTGACCCCATGAACCCAAAATTCCCCAGATAATCACTGCCAGTCAGTACATGCATATATACTATGTTCTATGCAGATACCTTGAACCATTCCCAAGATATGAAGAAAAAAGTAAAATTTTAACAGTTTTACTTGACCTTTTGACCTTTGACCTCATAACCCAGAACTCTCACCAAAGAATCTTATTTGGGTAGTACATGTATACGCTAAGTTTCAACAAAATATCTTCAGGCATTGCATAGATATGGGGGAAATAGTAAAATTTTGAGCATTTGATCTTGACCATTTGACCTTTGACCTTGAGCATGTGCACCCAGAAGTTGACAGGCACAACTTCACCCCCTCATACACATACATGTCACGTTCCATTAGGATACCTCAATAGGTTTTGTAGTTACGCTGTCCACAAAATTGATTACGGACGGACGGACGGACAACCCAATAACATACTGCCTCCGGCACCACTTCGTGGCGGAGGCATAAAAAAAGATTCCTGAATCAAGATGGTGGCCCGGATCACTAACAAAATTTATATATCTGTCCCTTGTGTTTTTATCAACTGCATGTTTTATCAAAATCTGTTCACTTTTTGAGTTATATTGCAAACAGACAGACAGACAGACAGACAAACTTAAGCCAGCAAAAGACATAACCTCCTTGGTGGAGGTACTGAGTAATTATTTTCAACTGTAACATGTTCTTTGTAATGACTAATACATGTGTGTGCATGCAGCCAGTGTCCCACCAACATCACACACTGCATAAGCTATTATTTTTGCAAAGGTTTAATTTTTGCAAATTTCGTGAATCACAGCTGGATTGCAAATTCAACAACATGCAAAAATGTCACCATACACTAGGGGAATAGTGCATTTACAATAGCGTCGATGTCAATTCACGAAAACAACTTCTCACAACAATGTCTGTGACCTCCTCATTCACAAAAATATCTGTATGTGAAAATAGCAGCTTATATGGTAACTACAGTCTATTTTACTCATTCAATACCTGGTTGCTTCCGCCAAAGTTGCTCTTCTGTGGCTTGCGGATGTAAAAGAGCACGTAGGCATTCTGGTTCAGGACTCGCTGGAGGCTGGCTTGGCTGACATAAGAGTCATTCATGCAGTACCATGACTGGTTGGGGGCACGCACATAACAGTAATAGTGGCCAGAATTGCATGAAGCTCCCTCATGTTTCAGCACAGCATACAGCTGGTAGATGACAGGTGGGCCCTGACCATACAAAGAGATCATGTCATGTCAGCAAACTCATGTAGTGATCATCACTGCCATATTCTTCACTTTAAAATATCTCAATACCTGTACATTTAATAAAAGAAGATATACAGGTGTATACCAAATATATGTCTCACTAACATTAAATTGCTTAGAGGATTACTTCTGTACTTACAAGTAAATGCAACAGAAGTAATGGCCTGAAAAGAATGAACAGAAAACACTGCTATAACTAATGAATCCCCATTGTACGTCCCTAAGGTATTGCGTGAACTCCATGTATATTGTAGGTTGAGGAAGTGTGAAGCTCACATATTGTCACTGGGGCGACAAGACCTCGTATCTACAAAATGTCAAATGTTCAGGGGAGCCAAAAAACATGGCAGCCAAAGTACTATAGCGAATGGGATAGCCTTTCCTTGGAAATGCCGTGGTGGCTTCATTTTTGGGTTAAGACACTTAGGATTTGGACAGGACATCACTTAACCGATTATTTGATCATTAATCAAAAGAAGTCATTTTCACCAAAATTGCAGATACAAGGTCTTGTCACCCCAGCTACGATATACAAGATAGAGCTGAAGTTCTCTCACCTTGTTGTCACTCATGTACGGGCGGAGGTTGAGACATTCTGAATAGTGGACTTCCTTGTTGATCTTGCCCATGCTGAAACGACTGTACTCAAACCTACAACAGCCCATAGAGTATACACACATAAATGTAGAATTTCTTTTGGACAGCAGAAAAGTACACTCAGACTTTACTCATGAGGGACTATGGCAATCATGACAATGCTCTTTCTCTGTGCCCCTGACAATTTAGAATAATATAAGAGTGTATACATTATATTGATCTATCATCAAATAATATCAAATAGAATAGAAGCTCATCTGTATTGGAAATTCAACCGAACATTTGACCTCAATACAAGATATTTACCTCTGTTTTTTCAGCTGTCAACACTACAGCCTTCATCAGCGGAATGACCAGTCTTCGCCTTGATCACCTGACGGTAGATAACTGGTCACAGACTATCAGAAGTTTGTAGTGTTCGCAGCATTGACATTATCGATGTAAATTTTATAATTCCCTCGCATTTTATATTCACTGCTGTTGTGAAGCAATATTTAGTTTCTTCTACTTCAGAAATTTTGGTGATGATTGGTGTCTATGTGATTACCTAACCCCCGACCAGTACAGAGAGAAGCTAACAGACCAGACCAACATTTATCCGCCTCTGTACAATATTGGTCGCCCCTTGAGACAATTTGGGGTTTGGGGGTTAGATTATATACATATATATCTTATATGGCAAATTCATGTTGCACAGTGATGAAAAGTTTCATCTAATCAGGTATAATCAAGTATAAAATAAGAGAGTATAAATGACACCTTTTCAAGATTGTACCTTTTCAAGCAGAGAGTCAGCACATTTGGACATCTGTGTACAGTGAACCGCTTCTGGGCTTGGACCTTTCTGTTGCATCTGAAATCAAAATCAATGCAAAACAATTCCATTACTTTCAGCCACATTCCACACAATATTTCTAATCCTCAGAAATACACTGGGGTGGAAAGTGTAATGTTCTTTGAGTGGCCTGCTTCTCCATTCGTCCTTATGCTACTATTTTAATCACCATAGCAGCTTACAATATGAAGTGAGCCAATTTGCAACAAAATGCCAGTACTTTTTCCAGTTCCTTTTTCCCCTCAGGTAGCATTTTGCCGTGATATTACAGGGAACAAAACTGGTTCTTTGATGTCCTGCTTTCTGAGATACCATATTATAACTATGCTAAAGTACAATGCTATACCAAAAGATAAAAAGCAGTATCTCTCTGGGTTTTTTTTCAAAGCTCTAATGAGCTGCTTTATACATGTTAGAAAATGTCATATGACAACCCTTACCTCTTGCACTGATAGGCATTATCTCCTTCCAGGACTTCTGGCTGGACAAGTTTTCCCAGGGCTTTGGTCACCGATGGCATGTGCTACAAAAAAGACAAGAAGAGTTTTGAGATCACGATAATTACAGAAGAAGGGGATCGTCATGGCACGGTTTGTCCAAAAACAGTTTCTTATGTAAACAACTTTACATAGACCATTGTTAACACATCTAAACTGTGTGAAAATTATTGTACCAAGCTTGCATGCAGAATTTTTGTTAAATAATGTAATAACCATGCTCCATCTGAACCATATAGTAATGAACACAAGACAGTACAGCACAAATAATTGCAAGACTAGTCTAAACCTTATGCTTGCTGTATAAACAGAATGACATAGTTTTTATTTTCAATGATGGTAGTAGGACAAACTCATAAATCACAACATGCAGAGTTACTCTACAAAGCAGTGTTTGTTTTGTAACTTTCTTCATTCTCAGTTAACAATTCGGTGGGCACCAAGGAAAGAAAGGTCACACTATATGTGATGCAAAAACCTAAGAATTGTAACTAATAAACATACTGGAAGTTATGTAATTTCAACTGTCCCCTTTTTGCAGCCTTGAAATCTTTTCTGTTTTTATCAAATGTTTTCATGAACAAATTTTGACTGAAAGAGGTAGACTTTGTTTAGTAGTTGCAATTGACAATTCTTATTTTCCATTCTTAAAAAAACAAACAAACAACATGCAAACAAAAGGAAATCTACTCACTTTGATTTCAAGCCCAATATCTAAGAAGGGATCAAATGTATCCGACTTCCCCTGGCATGCTGCACAGACAACTGAAAAAAAGGAGTGACAAATGAAATTAAGCAGCATTCCTCATAAAAAGGAATTTACAATTTACAATCACATGGAAGCCAGTGACAATGTTATGAACTGATCCACTGTAAACAGCAGTCTCAATCAGTCCTTGGCAGATCATTTCACATTTGTAATGTCAAACTGACAGCTACAATTAAGTGACCTCCAGCAGTTTACAACACTTTAGTTACATATATGAGCCTAAAGTCCTTATACAAGCAATTTTAAGAATATTTTGGTATTGATGATCATCAATATCAAAATATTCTTAGAATTAGGAGGCCTGATATCTTATCCCACGTCTAAATTCATAGCAATAAGCCACCGTTTTGAATACTGTGAGAAATTTGAAAAATATTAACAAGAAATCACGGTCTTCTTGCATTTGACATGGGTTTTGCCTACTTTCACTGGCGTCTGCTTTCACACAACTGATGACAGCACTTCCTAAAAAACACAAGGACTCAATTTCAAAACTATCATATCATATCAGTACAAAATGCAGTCATCAATTTCACACTTGTTATCGATTACTTGATCACCAAAGATTTGGGGGAAAAAATGCTTCTGCTTGAAATGAGTCTCACAAAATTGCAAAGGAAGTTATGCTTAAAACACTTGCCCTCTCACCAACATAGCAACACCAAAATGTATATCAAGGCTCAACATGAGCGGTTATTTTTTCTGGTAGTCGAATTGGGCAACTAGGATTCAAAATGGAATGTTATACTTTCTTTCATTGCATTGTTTTTGCAGGCAGCAAAAGTTGATATTGAAAGATATTCGTGACCCAAACAGGTCACCAGAGAAAAAAGTTAGTGTCGAGCCCTGCCTTAAGAAGATGTCTTGTTTGCTGCATTTAAGTTTGGAAGTCATTTCTTTAATATCTCTCCCTTCCAGAGAGACCTTTCCCATTTGTTACCCAATAAAATCCTGGTGATTCAATGGGGAGAATACTAGTTGTGATCACCAATGAATTGTCTTGCCTACCTTGCAAAGACTGCAAGGCAAGGATGTCTAATGGGATTCTTGAGCACAAAAACACAAACCCAATATTGGCTGCTCAGTCCTTTTGCCATCTCAACAGCAAAGGCTAGTGCAGTCACTGGGCAGTATGCACAAATTCATCCGCATCTAAACAGATATTAATTGAGAAAGCCTGTCAGACTGGACTCTTCCCTGTTAATCACTGCTTACCCTTAGGGTGAGGAGGTTAACTTTTGCTCATCTTTTTTCATAGATGTGTGTTCTATTGGTATTTGAATGAGTTACTTGGAGAAAGGTTGATGACAAATGATGACAAATGAAAATTGTCAAGTCTAAATGGGATATAATTTTCTTCAACCTGTCCTACTTCACTTCTAACAATCTTCTAAAAGATGTCTCTGACAAAATTCACCCTTTGTCATTAGTATAGACACATTTATGTAGGACATCTGTTTTTAATCAACACATACCTCTGCTTCTGTAGTAGCCACCAAAAATTTGATGAACTGGACTCGTTTCTTTACTGTATCGATCCAACCTTCAAGTTAGGACAGAGTAGAATTTTGTGAGTACCTCTCACAGCGAATCATTTGAGCCAAATATATTCTTTTGATTGAAAAAAAAAAAAAGACAAAGACAGAACAACCAATCAATCACACACATATACATCATGGAGGGTGACTAAAAAATGGCCTACAAATGTTCAGATTTAATAATTGAGGACAAAGACTATGATTACATTTCGAAAGGCAACAATATTGTCGTAAACTTGTAACAATGAAGTGGGTGGATGGCATGTTTTACATTGTTTCAAAGGGCATGCTACTATCAAGAAAAAATTTACACGCCAACAAATTAACATCTAGGACTGTATGACTCTCCTGCTGGTCTGTACACAGAAACATAATTAAAATCACAGTTTATCTTGGAACTTTTACCATTATTATCATATCATATACAAATTCTTGCCTTCTTATTTCTTCCATTCCATCCTGATTACACTACAATTAGATATTCCCTGGTGACGTTATGGCAAAGAGAGAGAGAGAGAAAGTCATGTTTGAACCAAAGTTTGGTAATCCTTGACATTTAGGGCTTTTCCCAAAAAATCTATTCTGCAAATGTACATCTCAATTGTGTAACATGCCTGCATATGACTCTCAGGCAGAAAAAGAAAATTTAGTGAAGGTTTGTATGGTTTATTTTGATGATGCTTCTCCATTCTGTGATTCTGATTTAAACTAGTTTGTAAAGTCAACTGGTACACACTGAAACTGCACATTAAAGGAAATTATTCAAGTTAGCTTTAATAGAAATAAAGTCACACAAAGGGAACAATGAAAGTTGCATCGAGGCTGGACAAAAAAAAAAACATGGAAATTTCATGAAACAGTTAATAATGGTCAAAATTTCATATGCAAAATAATGGGGTTTTGAAAGTCAGATTTTTCTTTTTATTGTGTACAATAGTGGAATACCTTGGAGCAAATATATCTAAAAACAAACAAACAAACAAAACTGTAGATGCACTTGTATCAAGAGTAACAGCCATTGCTTTACTCCTCATCAGTAGGTACGTACTTGTCATAGCCACTGAGGCAAGATTTCTGCATGGCTTCAATGACATAGCGTAGGAACTCGTGGGCATCCTCCTGGCGACCTATGTGCATGTGCTTGGCAATACCTGAAACAAAGAAGAGGATTAGGCACTGTGAGAGCACTTACAGTACATACTTGCTTATTTGTCTGAAAACTGGAAATACTTATAAAGAATGTGACTTTGACAGACAACATTTCACCTCCTGTGTATTCTGTAACACACATCGATTATCACATACTGTAACAGTTCAATTTATCAGGAACATTATAGAACTGTGAGATGTTACACCTGACCTCCATGATTCAATGATGCAAAGAAGCTCAACTGAAGTTCAAAGCAGTTCCACACTTTATGCTGCCCCTTTGGGGTAATACGTACTTAAAAGTATGTAACAAACTCTTCAGTGACCCCATGAAAGATAATTCGCCATTTATATCAGAGATACAAGAGATACAACAAGAGTGTAGCTAGGCACAGCTCTATTTACATGCCCCTTTTATAGACAATGAAGCATAATGTTTGAAATTTATGGAGATTTGGCTTTCAGGAGCCTGCCCTATGGCCCTCACGGAGACCACCCCTCTCTCCTCGGGTAGAGGTATGATGATAGTCAGTTTGATCATAGCTCCATATTCTGATGATGTTGATATTGCATAAAATAGAATTAGAAATTTCCTCTCAGAATCTTACAAATGAAATTTTGAATGAGTGTTGCATATCTAAAATCAAATACATAACTTGACTCCATGCAATTGGCTGTACTTTGTTGAACTCTGAATACCTTACTTACATCAAATTTAGCTCTTAAATGTCTGCTTCACAGCTCCTCTTATTAACTTGATAACATGATGACTTTATCAGCATGGTGGCCTGGTAATCATACCTGCAGAGGACGTGTCATTTACAATTTGCCTATAACTCAGATTGACTGCCTCTCTAGCATAATACAGAAATCATAACAAAAGGGCCTGGAATACAAAGCAGTTACATTTTAGATTCCAATTTCACACTCTTAATATGTCTATATCATAACTGTCAAAATGTAAATTGAAGAATGAACTAACTTTTCAGTTTATGGATCATATTCATGGGTCTGATAGCTTGACCATGGTGTTGAAAAGCACGCTGAATGTGAGTATACAGATCGCAGAGGATGCAGAATCCATAAGCCCGGCCTGAAAAATACAAATCGGACAAACATTAACACTATACACTTGTAATATTAATTGATCATACATAATCAATGATTTTTTTTTTTTTTTTTTTTTTTTGTGGTTGAGATTAATGCAAGTAAAATGCCATCTCAAGCAGCAGTACTTTTCATTGATATATATCCTTCAAATGAAAAAAAAAAATGTTCATGACAGTAACATTAACAATGACCAAAATCACAGTCCCTATTGCACAGTTATCAGATGTTTATCATTGTTCTTTATAGAGTAGTTACAGTGGTAATTTCAGTTCATGGTAATACATCATGTAAAGTTCAAACTCCATATGTTTAAGCCAAAGAGTATGATTTCACCCCCAAGACAAAAATGGGGGGAGGGGAGAGGTGTAAGGATACACAACCAACTGCAGAAGAGCTTTAGCTTAATTACAGAATAGCTTGAAATTCAGTCATCAATGTGCAGAAAACCCAAACACAGAGCATCATCTTGAAGAGGGATTGGATCAGTAAATACAACAGCAATATCTCACTTGATGAGAAAAATATTCCCCAGACAGAGGATGAGAAACTCACTGGCCTGCAGTATGTAAGGTTTACAAATGCAGGAGGATGATTCCTATGTCAGGTCCTATTTTTACAGACAAGGCTCTCAAACTCGCCAAGCAGCAGGGACTGCATGAATACAGGGCATCAAACAGGTGGCTGGAGGTTTTCAACAAGAAGCACTGCATCATTTATGGGAAGATGACTGGAGAGAGTAGTGGCATGAGTGCCTACAGTTGTAGAGTGGCTCCAAAGGGTTCCCTACATCTGTGCTGGCTATAATCTGTCAGACATCTTTAACTTGACACAACAGGCCTGTTCTATAAAGCATCAGTAGATTCCATTCCTCATTTCAAATGGGAAGACTATTTGTACATGAAACAGTCAATAGGGTAGACTTTATTGATACTGTGTGCTAAATGCCATGGGAGAGAAGGAGGAACTCATCATCATTGAGACAAGCTTTGAGTCTTGGTGTTTTGGGTGGCCTGCCAGAAAGGACCTGTCTGTTGATTATCATGTCAATACAAAGGCATGGGTGACATACAATGCATGCTCTGAGGCAGTTCAGAGAAATATTCACACGATGGAAAGAGGCAAAAAATGGCAGGACCAGATTTAACAGGGTCCTTCAGCAATCTTCTAGATCAACCAGTCATGGTGGGAAAGCTGTTGGGGATGGTAAACAGTGAGAGGAGCATGATTTTGTCAGACTCATCATTGGCATTGTCATGTAAGCACAATCTACTGCCATTCAGTATCCCTGTTGAGCTTGACTGTGCACTGATAACAGCAGACATTACAGGAGGGCTGTCACTCACCTCGAGACAATCATTTAGTCCACACAAGTGCACCATACCAGATTCTAGAATAGAATTGAACTTCAATCCTGAAGTTTACATGAGTCTCTTTTCATATACTTCGTAAAAACAAATAAATAAACTAGAGATTGGTGCTCGGTGGGTCGCGCAGCCGAGCACATGTATCCCCCGAACCCACAGCATTATACATCATCCCAATATATAGAGCTCACACAGAAATTCCATAAATAAATACAGGATCATTGTTGCCATGGGCAACAATGATCCTGTCCACATTTTGCCTCTGAATACCAAATTTGATGACAATAATATGATGCAGCGGTGTAACTCTGCAGAATCTAAAGTATCCTCTGGTAGTACCTGTGAGGGAATACAATTATAGAGTAATCTTGATGCATTGTAAACCTAACCCTCTTCCAATCTGCGATTTGGATGAATTTGGGATAAAAAGGTATAATATGGCAATAGGTGACAACAGGTATCAATGCAGACAATTTTTTTCTTTTGGTTTTGTTTCCACTTCTGATATTTTATTGTTTTGTTAACAGACAAAGCGGGTTCCACGACAAATGCTGTGATGACAAATGCTCTGGCAAGGAATCCTAGTGTTGAAGCGCACATAAAGCTTAACGCTTACCCTAATCCAAATCTTTAGTCTGCCTTGAACCTAACACCCAATCATACCCATGGAGAAGAAACGCAGCCGGTAGAGCGCTCATAAGGAAATCTCTGCTATTTCCACAAAAATTCTTGTTACCATGGCAACGATGTCTCCGCCCACACAAAAAACAATATGCGTCTTCGTCTTACCATAATACACCTTCATGGCAAATTTGAAGAAGATCGAAGAAGACCTGCAGCCAGTAGAGCGCTCACAAGCAGACCCTATTGGATTTACCTTTTCATGTATAAAGACGGAACAAGCGAGGGCGCCATCACCAAAAACCATAGGCATCTTTGTCTTATCATAATACACCTTCATGCCAAATTTGAAGATGATCGAAGAAGGACTGCAGCCAGTAGAGCGCTCACAAGCAGAACCTATTGAATTTACCTTTTCATGTATAAAGACGGAACGAGCAAGGGTGCCATCACCAAAAACGATAGGCCTCTTCATCTTACCATAATACACCTTCATGCCAAATTTGAAGATGATCGAAGAAGGACTGCAGCCAGTAGAGCGCTCACAAGCAGACCCTATTGGATTTACCTTTTCATGTATAAAGACGAACAAGCGAGGGCGCCATCACCAAAAACAATAGGCCTCTTCATCTTACCATAATACACCTTCATGCCAAATTTGAAGATGATCGAAGAAGGACTGCAGCCAGCAGAGCGCTCACAAGCAGACCCTATTGGATTTACCTTTTCATGTATAAAGACGGAACAAGCGAGGGCGCCATCACCAAAAACAATAGGCGTCTTCGTCTAACCATAATACACCTTCATGCCAAATTTGAAGATGATCGAAGTACTGCAGCCAGTAGAGCGCTCACAAGCAGACCCTATTGGATTTACCTTTTCATGTATAAAGACGGAACAAGCGAGGGCGCCATCACCAAAAACAATAGGCGTCTTTGTCTAACCATAATACACCTTCATTCCAAATTTGAAGATGATCGGAAAAGAAACGCAGCTGGTAGAGCGCTCACAAGGAAATCTCTCCGGCGGCGGCGGCGGACGCGGCGCGACGAGGCCAAATCCATAGTATCCTCCGAACTCTGTTCGGGGGATACAACCAAACAAGCAAATAAAAACACCTCAAGATTTAAGAATGTGCAATGTGCTTCAATGGTTGGCATGGTTCCTATCACATCAGTTACTACACTCACATTCCTCCTTGTGCTTCTGGCTGAGTAAGTAGTTGGCAAGAGGGGCAGTGTAGGTTAGGCACTGGAGGGTAGAGTTGAGGAAGCAGGTGTTGCCCATGTTGATGAGTCCACTGCCCACACGGTGGCTCTTCTGCCATTCAAGGCACACCATGTCTGGCTGGCACAACACCTGTTTTGGGGGTGGTATACCATCTGACTTGGGGCCATCACCCTGGCCATTCATTTTCTCTGCAAAATGAGATCATGTGAACACATTTAAAAACATCATTATGTCAACTGGTAAGTCTCTATATGTTACACCTTGCCTGACTAGATGCATTCCCAGCTTCATGTTGGATACTCTAAACCAAGCAGTCACATCACGACTACATGGAACATTCAAAGAGTATTCTTAGACAGTGACTTGACCCTTTGTTTTCATTGTTTGAGATACTGCGTAACATGTAAAATTACAAAAATTGACCCCTTGCGTGGAAAGAGTTTTCCATTGGTATCCAACCAAACAATCTCATGGATTCACAAATCTGTCTTAATGAACATACTAACCTCATAAAGATAAAAATTTTGCATCAAGTCAATGCTGCTCTATATTACTCATGCTACATGTATACCTACATATCGTGTGGTACAGGAGCCATGAAGATATTATCAAATGTTCCGATGTGATCAAACACAATGTGTCACAAGTTTATATCTTATGGACAGGTACTGTTGAGTGATAATAATATTGATGATAATAATAATGATAATAATAATGATAATAATTATCATCATCTCATCATCACAATGACAATGACCTGAAATATGATGCCTTTGGCAACCTTCAGGGTGTGTTAATCAGTGTCCTCCTTGCTCTACACAAAGATTACATCATTAGAATAACATTCAAAACTGTAATATTCCTTTTTAACAGTTGAGGCATCTGATGCTTAAAATGAATATCAGTGGTTGCATTCCAGACATACCTCTATTTTTGTTGCTGAGGGACTTTGAAAATACTTCGTTTAAAGCATCAACTTTGGCTGGATTCAGTTGAACATATTTCCCTCTCAGATCCTGAAGATGAAATGAAATGTCTTTCTGGGCTCGCTCAAAAGTCACATGTTTCAGCAGTACCTGCAAAAGAGAAAGTATAAAACAGCTTAAATATTAAAAAGTATGCAAATTTGATATCCCTACATCACTACACATAATTCAAAAAATAGATGCTGGTTCAACGGTCACTCCTGTATTTGTCAATCTTGCACTGGTCAGCTCATACACAGGTACAATGTACGTACATTATTTCAACTGGCAATGTTTCAGGTCATGACCATGAAATACAAAAGAAATAGTACATGAGTAATCAATTTCTATGTTATATAGTGGAAACATAAAGAAGTCAATTCATACAGAAGTTTAGTGTAAGATAAAAGTGGGAGCATCCTGTATCATACTGATACTGTACATGTAACGGCGTATCTCAAAAGGATGCGGCGCGGAGTGGAGCGCTCAATGCACCCGTTCGAGACAAGCCCCCCCCCCCCCCATTTGTCTCGAAAGGGTGCGTTGAGCGGAATATGTTCAATGAATGTACCCATTCGATACAACCGGGGGGGGGCTAGTCTCAAATATACGCGTAAGATAGTCTTGGAGGCCAGCCTTTTTGTCACATCGTATCCATCCACCACTTTTCCACTTTGTATTTATTGTTATTATCTTTTTTTACGCTATATATTTATTCTCTGGAAAATGTGCATTTGACGTGCCTTAAAAGCGATAAAACAATTGTTTGGTGGGACACTTCAAATTTTTAAATAATATAACATGTGAAGTTTATTAAAATGGAACTAGTGCATCAACGACTTGTGAGTGATTTTGTCATGTTGATGTCAATTTATGGATGTTCTGATGTCAAAGATGAAGTTTACATCTGAATCTGAAGAAGTGAATGTTACATGTACGTGGTTGAATTTTCTGATAGTTGGTCACCACTGAAAGTGTGCTTGAGTGAGTTAGTATTGATTTAATATCAACAATAAAAATAAAAGCATCACTTTCAATCATTTTACCAAACGTGAAGGGGAAGCATCAGTACAAACTTCCTCACTCGTTTTTTTTTTCCTCTACCAATTCACATAAAAAATGTGATTTGATTTCGGACGTACGATTTATAGTAATTCATTTTGTTTCATATGTTTTCCTCTCATATCACTATATGAACCCTTCAAAAAATAAACGAGGACAACACAAAGCATAGCATCCCCTCGCCGGGTACAAATAGACTACACATGCATATAATGAACTGTGAACTTTGCCCTTTGCCTACACACTCAAAGATCTGTCAGAACCGAACGGTTCATACAGTAGTATGTAGGCCTAGATTAAAGGTCAGAGGTCATACTTTTTCAATGCAAAATAGCTAAATTGGTTGCATTCAAAAACGTAAGATTATTGTAACAGACCGATTTTTATAGAATTTGGTGTGAAGGTAATATTGACACCACCAGTCCAGTCCACCATCGTCTGCCTCGATCATCATACACAAGAGGGAGGGGCGGTCAGCTGTCCATCCCATAATACTCTTGTGGGCAAATTGGGAAATCTTGACTGCATGCGTTTCTTCAATGAAAGGATTCATAATTTCATGAGCTACCTAACATCAGATCACCAGCGGCGTCGATCCATGTTTTGGATTGGAAGGGGGGGGCAAAAGTTGAAAAAATGTATTTCATGTAAATTTTAGTGGCTTTGTAGCATTTTTATGCCTCCGCCACGAAGTGGTGCCGGAGGCATTATATTTTTGGGTTGTCCGTCCGTACGTCCTTACGTACGTCTGCACGTCTGTCCGCATTCGTTTACGCGATAACTTGAGTAATATTGAATGGAATTTTACCAAACTTGGTCCAAGTATAAAGTATGATGGGGCAATTACTTGATTAGATTTTGGGAGAAATCGACCAAAGGTCAAGTCAAGGTCAAAGTCAAATCATGAAATTGTATCTGTTTACGCGATAACTCAAGACTGGATCATGCAAATTTCACCAAACTTTGTCGGAGGATAATGTATGGTAGGACAATTACTTGATTGATTTTTGAGTGAAATCAGACAGAGGTCAAAGGTCAAAGATCAAGGTCAAATCCGAAAATTTATCTGTTTATGTGATAACTAAAAACTGGTTTGAGCAGCTTTCCCCAAACTTGGTCCAAGGATGATGTATGATGGGGCAATTAGTTGAGTAAATTTAAGTGACATTGGCAAGAGGTCAAAGGTCAAAAGGTCAAGGTCAAATGCTAAAAATGTTGCTATTTCCCCCATATCCATGCCATGCCCAAAGGTATTTTCTTGAAACTTAGTGTAGACATGTATTACTGCATAAAGATTCTCCAGAGAGTTTTATGTCATAAGGTCAAAGGTCAAAAGGTCAAAGGTTAGGTGAAAATGTTACAATTTCCCTTTTCTCACTAATGGTTCAATGTATCTTCATGGAACTTGGTACATAAGCATGTACTGACTGGCAGGGATTATCTAGGGAATATAGGGGTCATGGGTCAATAGTCAGGGGGGGTCAAAGGTCAAGGTCAACTCCTCAATATTTTACCATTTCCCTCATATACTACAGTATACATATGCAATGCTTGCATTATTATTTTTAAAATTCAATATACAATATGTACATGTATTACCTAATGGAGATTCTCTTGGAAATTTCCTGCCAGAAGGTCAAAGGTTAAGGGTCAAAGCAAGGTTTTAATGCAAAAAAAAATCTATTTTGCACTGTTAAATTACACTCTTTCTTCATACCTTTAAAATTACTCAATGCATAAACTTATAAAAGGGTCAGTCAGAAGTTAAGTAAAAATCCTCAATTCCCCAAACGTGTACCTGAACTCTTTCATAGACAATTATAGCAAACCTAGTTCAAGGAAAGTGAATATTCAAGATATTTCTGACAAACCTGTCATTTCAATATTTTGCCAGTTATGTGAAACTGTCATCACACATTTTGAAGACATTGTCCTATACACCTATTGCAGGGCTCGACACTAACTTTTATTTTTGGTGGCCCGATCGGGCCACCAAAATCATTAATTTTTATTTTTTGGTGGCCCGAAAGTAAAAACTGGTGGCCAAAAAAAAAAATCAAGAAAAACATAAGAAATACTAAATCGGTCCTACTGAACATAGAAAATGAAATATCAAGTATTACTGAAGTGATACATGTACCCATGTCTAAAACAAATGAAGAGAAAATTCAATCATCTTACCATTATTCTGAGTTCTAAGATTTAGCAAATAGGCTTATAGATTATTATAAAAGTTGACGCCTTGTTTATGTAGGTGGTCAAAACTTACGTTTGAAACGATAGAGTGGGAGCATTTGCAGACATTTGTGAACATCCGACATCTGTTTTGGCATTATAAAGAGCTTGGAAGTTACCGTTATTCATTTCTGATTGTAAAAGCAATTATCCAACATTTACTAGTATTTTAACACCGTACAGAGCCGAATGTTACTATTAATTACTTTTTTTTTTCAAATGTAAAAGTAAAGAACTGACATTCATTTTAGCATCTTACGGAGCTGAATGTTATCCTTATTCATTTCTGAACATGAAAGCAAACATCCCCAATTTATTTTAGCATCTAACTGAGCAGATTGATACTGTTAATCATTTCCAAATGTAAAAGCAATAATCTGTTATTCATTTTAGCATCGTACGGAGCAGAATATTACCGTTATTCATTTTAGAATTAAAAAAGCAAACATCCAACATTTGTTTTACTATCGTATGGAGCCGAATGTTACTGCTGTCCACTTCCGAAAGTGAAATGAATTATCTGACAATTTAGCATTGTACGGAGCCGAATTTTACTGTTTTTCATTTTTGAACGTCAAGGCATACATCAGACATTAAATATTTTACCATCAAACGCAGATGAAAGTTACTGTTATTCATTTCGAAATGTAATAGCAAATATCCGACATTCATTTTAGCATCGTATGGAGCAGAATATTACTGCTATTCACTTCCGAACGAAAAAGCAATCATCTGACATTTATTTTAGCATCTTCCTTAGCCGAATGTTATTGCTTCTGTATTTACTTTCGAAAGTAAAAGCAAACATCCGACATTTATCTAATCATCATTCGGGGTTGAATATCATTGTTATTCATTTCCGAACGTCAAAGGGCAAGGGATCATTCGACATTTATTTTAGCATCTTCCGCAGCTGATCTGTTATTGCTATTTACTTCAAACCTGAACGTGAACATCCGGTATTTATTTTACTATCTATATGGAGTTGAATATTATTGTTGTTCATTTCCGAACATCAGAGCAAAATTAATATCCGACATCTATTTTAGCATCTTCCGGAGATGAATGTTGTTGCTATATACATTCGAACATAAAAGCAAACATGAGACATTATTCTTATCATTCACCTGAACGTGAACATCCGGTATTTATTTTACTATCTATATGGAGTTGAATATCATGTTTATTCATTTCCGAACGTCAAAGGATTCATTCGACACTTACTTTAGCATCTTCTGGAGCTGAATGTTATTGTTATTTACTTTCCAACGTAAAAGCAAACATCCGGCATTTATTTTCTCATCGTACGGAGTTGAATATTATTAGTATTAATTTCCGAACGTCAAAGCTAACATTCCACATTTATTTCAGCATCTTCTGGAGCCGAATGTTATCCTTATTCATTTCCGAACGCAAAACCAAACATCCGACACTTCTTTTAGTATCATACGGAGCCGAATATTACCGTTATTCACTTCCAAAATAAAAAGCAAACATCCGGCATTTATTTTCTCATCGTACGGAGTTGAATGTTATTAGTATTCATTTCCGAACGTCAAAGCTAACATTCTACATTTATTTCATCATCTTCTGGAGCTGAATATTATCCTTATTCATTTCCGAACGCAAAATCAAACATCCGACACTTATTTTAGTATCATACGGAGTCGAATATCATTTATATTAGCATCTTACGGAGCCGATTGTTACCGCTGTCCATCTACAAAAGTAAAGACAATTATCCAATTTTTTGGTGGCCCGATTGGGCCACCAAAATCTTCATTTCTGAAATGTTGGTGGCCCGACGCGCATTTTTGGTGGCCCCGGGCCACCGGGCCACCGTTAGTGTCGAGCCCTGCCTATTGAGAGAATCATGCATTATGGCGGAGGCATCAGTCGCCATATGTAGCGACATTTCTAGTTTAAACATATTTTCGCACTGCGTTTTATGAATTTTTAAGTTGCCGTAATAATTGGGGCAAAACGATACTTCTACCCCCCCCCCCATCGATGCCTCTGCCGCTCACTCGCTCTTACAGATTTTTAGAGGCAATAATAGATACCGTGACCACAACAAGTCTTACCACCGTTGACCACGCCGCCAAAGTATGTTTGACAGTTTTATATTGTTTGTTTTGGTACTTTTTTTGTTTTGTTTTGTTTTTCGGATGAGAAACAAATACCACACAATTTCATAAGTGATTCAGCAAATTACACGGGGCATTTGTCCCCTCCGTGTAGATCTAATGATTTGCATAAATTAACAAAATTAATTCAGAATTCTGTGTAGACGTTTAATAGCTCCTACAATGCCCTATGAGATAAAACAAATAGAATTAAAATTGGCTGTAAAATGTCTTGAGAAGTAGCATTTTTATGTTTTTGGAGAAATTTTTGTAAGGCCTAATGAATTCCAGAATTGCGTTAAGCTTGGTAGCTCCCAGCAAGCCCTATCAGATAAAACAATCAGAATCGATTAGAAGTAGCATTTGTGTGTGTGTGTGTGTGTGTGTGTTTGAAGAAATTGCCACACACGTGTCTGCGTAAGGAGCCTGTTTCATATAGTCCCCTCACGAACTATGATGGGGGCAAAAAGTCTGGCCTCTAAGACTAGCTTACGCGTACATTCGAGATTAGGTTGTCTCAAATGGGTGCGTTCATCGAACATACTCCGTCCAACGCACCCTTTCAAGACAAATGGGGTGGGGGGGGGGGCTTGTCTCGAATGGGTGTGTTGAGCGCTCTGCTCCGCTCCACTCCACGCTGCACCCTTTCGAGATAAGCCACATGTAACGGTACATCTGTGCTTGCGTTTTCAATGAATCGAGGATACATATGAACTGGCTTTCGATTTGAACTGCCATTCTTTATCTGTAAATGTATGTACTGTAAAAGTGGATATTTTCACGCGACTAATTTTTCGCGCTTGGCCGGGTAAGAAGAGTTTCGCGTGTTTTTAAATCCGCGGAATCAAGACATCACATACAGGAACATATGGCAAGCAAAAATATTCGCGTGCTTTTATTTTCGCGCTAGTTTCTGGTTGCGCGAAATGCGTGAAAATTTCAACACCACGAAAATTTCCAATTTTACAGTAATTAAAGGAAGACTTGGCTGAACTTCTTTTGAATCATGATACACAGGATATATTGGAAATGAACAGTTTTGGTCCTTGGTGCGATCCTCCTGGGCCCTATGGGAGCCACACATGTAACCAAGTATTTATCACCTGCCCCGATTCTTGCAACATTTTGTCAAACACTGACTATGCGATAAAACAGATGAACATGTAAAGCATTTATGGATGATGGATGAACAACAGATTTCAGGCAATGGACAGAAATTGAGTGATTACATGTTGTACATTATTCTTTTGCTCAGGTACAGTAAAATGTGTATAAAGCTTTGGAGCTGTTTGCTTCCATATACCTTGTGAGACAGCCACATATTCACAAACAAATCCATATCAACTTACTTGTTTAGAAGAAGACACAAGATGCTTGTCCAAATCTGTATCACTAGCTGTTGTCCTGGTCCCGTTCCGATTCCCAGATTTCACCTTGGACTTGATGAGGTCTCTCCGAATGGTGTCGCCTATCGTCATTCTTTCTCTCCCTGTATAAAAGATTTCACAATAATAAGGCTAGTAAATTTGCTACCAGGTACTATACTATGATTTTACATTAATTACAGGAAAGTAGTGTTACTTGATAAGCAGAAATGCATGCATGATATGCCTCCAAAGCAAACTAGAGTTTTAAAGTTCTTATTGAATATGCAGTTGGTAAAACAAAACAAGAAAGAAGACATGGCATTAGTGGTGAGATGCTGTGCCAAATCAAATTTATCCTCTGAAGACTTAATCATCCAGATGATGTTATATGTTACACAGACACGTCATGATGAAATAACAGTCTGCAATACAGTGTTGTTAATAAACAGACAAAACAACATTTTTACCTCAGAAGTATTCAACATGAACATGACATACATTTAATGATTCTTCATGCAACCAGTAGCATCTGCATAGCAAAGTAAACACTTGACTACAGTTGTAGGCTTCCACAAAAGGCAATAGAAATAAATGAATTTATAACAGTTTCCACACATAATGGATGTTGCCTTCATTACAACATCAGATTATGTGAATATAAATCCTACCCTAAAAAAAGAATGGAAGAGTCCAAATCCTCATTTGCATACAAGTAAACACATGCCGAACTTGCCAGCTACACTTCTGTATTGGCATGTACACATACCAATGGTATGTGCCACCAGTTTGCTCCCAGGGTACATAAATGTAATGCTGTACGCTGTGCAGTGTCATATGTAGTATTATTCATGCTTTTTAATATCTCTGACCACTGAAGTTCTTACACATTAATTGTACAATGCCGTGATTAGCAAGTTCATGCAAAGGTCATTTGGATGTGATATTTTGCAACAGAGTGGAACAGAACACATGGCGGGCATTTAATTTATGACATTTATGGACGTCTCCAAACATTTTTTTTACAACTTTTTATCTATTTAGTCCTTAAATCTAAAAAAAAAGGCTGAAGACGAAGGAGCCCTGGTTCTCATGTCCATAATTTAATTCTTTATGATTACCTACTATGTAAGAGTCCTTGAGCAAGCATTAATATATTTGACAATTGATCATATATTAAAGTAAAATCAAGCCCTGTACATAGGGTTTATGCGAAGAGAATCAGATAGGGTAAAGCAAGCCGCCCATAATTTGACCGTAACGCCGTACAAAATTTGACCGCCCACTGCATGTAAAACCTATGCCTTTTGCCTTTTGGCACGAGACGTCGAACCTTGGACAATTCGCTTTAGGCCCTACTCTTGTGAAAGTGATAATGATGCTGTGCAGATTCAATTTAACTTTCTACACAATATGAAAAGTTTACAAAGGAAAGTACACTTACCCTAGAGTCAGATTTTGTGTAAGCAGCTCTGGTTTCCTTGGTCCTGAAGTTTTCAAATCATGGGCCATTTACTGTTGTCTGTAATTTAAACAAAAAATAGAAAAGGACATGTCAAAATATTCACACTCGCACAGCAATCAAACAGGGGAACTACTAGAGTCGAGTCTCTATCTTACATAAATGTAATCTTTTAATATCTTTTAATATCGTCGGCCTTACGCCAAAAGGCCCTTAACACCATAGACTTTGTAACGTTACACTATTAGTGCCCTTTTGGCATAAGGCCGACGATATCGTAATTATGCCCGTCACACTTTGCTGGATAAGGCAAACGCATGGGAAACGAAAGTCGATTTTTGGCATCCGTTGATATCCGTTAAAATGCATTTCATGCCCTTTTTATCCTTTGGATGGACGTTTATTTTCCGGTGATTTCCATCAGAGCGGCCAGAAAACTTTGTGCATGCACAAAGTTTTTCCTCGCCAAAAACGAATAGCGCGATCCGACCCATGTCCTATTGTTGCACCTTTTTTCCTGTATCTGTACCGTACGTTGTCATTTTCCACGCGTTTTAATCCACTAGGCCTCCTGTAAAGTCTGTTGCTGCAAGAGATTGAACGGATAGAACGACAATGTACATCACATCGAACACATACCCACGGCAGTCACATGACAATTACCGGCAAAACGCATTTAGTTACGGATAATGCAGCTGTCATTTGTATGACGCACCTCTTGACCCCCGGGATAGGTGCGTCAAAGTACCAATGTGCGCCATACCTTTCCCTATAGCTGGGTCATATATCTAAACTCAGTCATATTGTAATTTTTATAATAATTTTGATAATCATTTAAATACTATTGTTTGATTTTTGAACTGGCATGCAATATTACTATTTGATATAGTTTTTGTTCGATCTTTCGATCTGGGGGGGTGAATGTACACACCATCCCCCAGCTAAAATTCTGGGGGATGCATCCCCCATCCCCCCTGCTATCTATATGCCCCTGACTAGTTGACAATAAGAAATCGAATTTTTGAGATATGAACAAAAATGTGTAGGAAAAATAGCAATGAAATATAATATGAATACAAAGTATTAATATCAAAGAATATTTATATTAAGAAAATGCAAAACATATGAGAAATAAAATACATAAAGTATTTTAATAAAGATACAAGGTAATTGTAAATATTCAAATATCCAAACAGTAGGCCTAGGCGCCTAGGCGTACTTTCTGAATATATTCAGAAATTTCTATCAACATTTTAAACATATTACAAGATTCCCAAATACTAGTTGAAAAAAATAAGAAATCGAATTTTTGAGATATGAACAACAACAAAAATAAAAATGCGTAGGAAAAAACCACTTCAACTTCGAATAACTTCGAATTTCTCAAAACCGTTTCCTAGTTCATGGACATCCCATAGAAACGCGTGTTTTGATATACACGTTGCTATGGCATGTCCTCGAACTATCTAGTTTCGCGAAACTACGGCCTAGCCACAGTAATTTTTTCCGTAACCTCCCGCCTCCCCTTCTCCGATTCGAAAACAGCTTGATTGAAGCCCCTGCCTATTTAAACACGAACCTTATTAAACCCTAAGTTAGGTACATGGTTTATATGGCTAGTGTTTAAATAGAATTTACTATTTTAAGTTAATATAGGTTTTAATAGACTCTCAGTAGTTCCATAATCGTTTGTACGTGTCGATCGGCAGGTTAAGGTTACGGAAAAAATAATCGCGGCCTGGCCTCTGCCATGTCTCTTCTTGGTCTACGTATACATATGTACGCCTGTACTGTATACATGTACCACATGGTCCACATCAGGCACGTGGTTTTGCTGCAGATTCCACGGTCGACGCTACACTACAGTGAGAGCGATTGAAGGATAGCGAGCTTCGCTATGCCGCGGGCGTGTATGTGATGATTTTAATCACAAATCGTGTTTGGTAGTGTGGTTTTGGAGCAAATTTGTGCTCAAACTTTCTGAAAAGACCTTTAGTCTGAAATCAGATAGAAAAAGAAGACATACAAGAATGAAGTGAGTATCAGTATGTTATAATAAAACTGAATGAAAATTGTGTCATTTTCGCGTTTTCAGGAGCCGGTGAATTCGGCCGGCTCGCGATCGTGAGTTTGTTTTATTCTGTTACGGAGGGATACCATGCAAGAAGCCTCGCAAAATTACATGACGGTCATATTAACGAACCTTTTGACACACTCTGGTTAAATGACCGACTATGACGCACATATGGGTCAGTATTGTGACAGACATTTTGCTCCCATGACGGTCCCACACGTCATCAAATTGGTGGTACTTGACGCGACCATGACGCACCTTTCCCGGGGGTCAAGAGGTGCGTCATACAAATGACAGCTGCATAACTAACGGACAGGACGGTCATAAGTGATGATTGCAGCATATCTTACTACGGGATATGTATAGCACATCCACAATATATGAACAGGAAATTAAGCTGATGTTTAATGAATATATACCAGCCTTGCTATAATTGACCCCTGCAAGGACATAAGAATGTCGTAGAACCTCGCCCTTCATTAACCTATTGAGTGCCTCTCTGACTCTGTCTCGATGAACTGCCACCGGCTCCAAGCTACAGCCATACAGGGCAGCCTCATACTAAATAGGCAGATCTGAATCTGCACAATGCCAGCAGGGCCCTCCAAAGGAATGTCGCCGCCTGGAGGAGGCAACGCAATTACGCAAGCAACAGAGAATCCAGATGCGGTCCAAGAAGTGGCAAATTGTTCCTGAGGAACTATTTAAAGGCAATTAGGAGTAAATTTATTACTAACCGTTAGGTTTGTATGACCAATTGGACACAGACACAAAGTCGAAACAAATTCGAACTAGTAGTAGTATGATTGAGAGTACCACCTATCGTCACCCTAAGGATCTGTAGCTTGTTTATTCCAAAAATATAAAACAAATTTGCCTAATTCTTACCTCAAATATGCCATAAATACTGCAGTTTTGAATGTCGTGACCGTCTCGTTGATTATGAATCTGTTTCAAAATAGCGCAATTTTAGTGCATGCAATCCGTTTTCTTCACGCAGCTTATAATAAAAGGGTACCTAGCGATCGGCACCCCCTCCCTCCATAGGTAATACACGTGAATTTCACAGCCATGCGTCGTTACTGAGCGGATGTGTAACTGAAACGTTTAGTTTGGTTTGTTAGTTTGTTTGTGAGTTTGATTTTCGTTTCTTCGTTTTTATTGTTTTCATAATCATAGCTAATGACACTTAATCCCGTGCGTACCTTTTCATTCTATACGCAAACAGCCATGATACGCAGGGTGCCGATGTCAACAAGGTACCCTGCCGATAGGTGGTATGGTGGGTGTTCAACACATCGACCGGGTCCATATCAACCGACCGCACACTATAATGGCATTGCGCGTACAGAAAGAAAATGTAAGCATGGGACTACGCGCAACGGTGTTTGATTCTTCACTGGGCTATGCTAGCGAGTAAAATGAGGCGAAAACAAATAAGTATTCCCTCTAAATTAACGAAATTTAGCAAAATCGAATAAGATTTATCGTGTAACTACATATAACTAGGCCTACCTTTGCTGACTCATTGTTAGATGTAGAGTATCCTTCCGTAATAAATTTGACGATTTTGACTGCAAAATTGTCACTGCCACTTGTATGATCGTGCACACGTTACACATGCACATGACATAATTATTTTGTCGCCCGCTACGAGCGTACGAGTTGAAGCAGAAACGAGAAATGAATGTGAAAAAACAAACCGACTGATCTAATTTATTTCAATTACGATGAAAAAGTTTCCTAATGAAAATCAATTCAAATTCATCAAACAGTCCTTCAAAAGTAATATCGAAGGATTCAAAATATATTCAAATATTATTGGGGAAAAAATGACGGCTAGAAAAAAACAGCGGCCTGTCGAAAAGACGCATTTAAGTGCCCTTTATACGTATTGTCAGGGTGGTCGGTTGAAATGAAAAGGGCAACTGAGTGCTGAAAAAATGACACCCCACGCGTTCGAAGCCGCCATCTAGAGTGCATACCTCAGATCGCATTTTCAGTGCGCGCTTGTGAATCCGGAGTATTTTCTCCACACGTGAGTAAAATTTCAGGCAAATTGTGAGATTTTTCACGTTTCTATTGATAGAAAAACGTTAGGTGGCCGGTATTATGAACATCCAACCATGCCCTTATATAGCCTGACCAGACAGCTGTGCGAAGCAAGCACAGCGGTCTGACATGCATTAGTGTTCAAACGTTGTAAACGACCGTCACTATTGACGGCAAAATCACATAAAATGCATTTTATTTTGTTTGATTTTAAGAGTAAGATGATTTTTACCACTCACCTACAGCATATTTTCCTGATGGTTGAGTTGAATTTGTTGGTATCCAGACCTTACTGTTGAATTTTTCGGAGTAGATTGTGCGGTGGCATCCTTTCCTTTGAGCGCTTCACAAAATCAACAATCTACCACGCATGCGCAACCAGAAGTAGTTGCATTTTACGTACGCCCATGCGCCCGTGCGTTTTGTGTGTTACGTACGTAAAGCTACAGC